>NC_056451.1:26222271-26452271 GCF_018296145.1 Oncorhynchus tshawytscha
TTCACACAATTTCCCATAATGTGGAATTATGTTTTTATACATTTTTGCTTATTAATGAAACATTAAAAGCTGAAAGGTCTTAAGTCAAAATTCATGTTCATGTTACGTCCGTCGTTAGAAGGAGACCAAGGTGCAGCGTGGTAGGCGTACATTTTACTTTATTGTCAAATGACACCAAAATACAAACGACCGTAAAGTTCTGCAGGCTCCACAGCAACTATGCAAAAACAAGATCCCACAAATGAAAGAGGGAAATAGGACTGCCTAAGTATGATTCCCAATCAGAGACAACGATAGACAGCTGTCCCTGATTGAGAATCATACCCGGCCAAAACAAAGAAATAGAAAGCATAGACTTCCCACCCAAGTCACACCCTGACCTAACAAACATAGAGAAAAAAGGGTCTCTTAAGGTCAGGGCGTGAAAATTCAATCCCTTTGTTATAGCAAGCCTAAATAAGTTCAGGAGTAAACATTTGCTTAACTTCTTGGATATAGGGGGCGCTCTTTTAATTTATGGATAAAAAACGTTCCCGTTTTAAACAAGATATTTTGTCACGGAAAGATGCTCAACTATGCATATAATTGACAGCTTTGGAAAGAAAACACTCTGACGTTTCCAAAACTGCAAAGATATTGTCTGTGAGTGCCACAGAACTAATGCTACAGGCGAAACCAAGATGAAATTTCATACAGGAAGTGCCCCAGATTTTGAATGCGCTGTGTTCCAATGTCTCCTTATATTGCTGTGTATGGGTCACGAATGAGCTTAGACTTTGTCATTTCCCCAAGGTGTCGACAGCATTGTGACGTATTTGTAGGCAAATCATTGGAAGATTGACCTTAAGAGACTACATCTACCAGGTGGCCGCTTGGTGTCCTCCGTTGCAATTATTGTGTAATCTCCAGCTGCGTGTATTTTTCGTTTGCTTCGAGGAGAAACACAGCTGCCACAAATTATTTATCATCGAATAGATATGTGAAAAACACCTTGAGGATTGATTCTAAACAACGTTTGCCATGTTTCTGTCGATATTATGGAGTTAATTTGGTAAAAAGTTTGGCGTTGTAGAGACTGCATTTTCAGATTTTTTTCATAGCCAAGCGTGATGAAGAAAACAGAGCGATTTCTCATACACAAGTAATCTTTTTGGAAAAACTGAACATTTGCTATCTAACTGAGAGTCTCCTCATTGAAAACATCCGAAGTTCTTCAAAGGTAAATGATTTTATTTGAATGCTTTTCTTGTTTTTGTGAAAATGTTGCCTGCTGAATGCTAGGCTTAATACTATGCTAGCTATCAATACTCTTACACAAATGCTTGTGTACCTATGGTTGAAAAGCATATTTTGAAAATCTGAGATGACAGTGTTGTTAACAAAAGGCTAAGCTTGTGAGTGACTACCTCATCTCTGTACCCCACACATACAATTATCTATAAGGTCCCTCAGTCGAGCAGTGAATTTCAAACACAGATTCAACCACAAAAACCATGGAGGTTTTCCAATGCCTTGCAAGGGGCTGGGTAAAAAAAGCAGATATTGAATATCCCTTTGAGCATGGTGAAGTTATTAATTACAATTCGGATGGTGTATAAATACAATCAGTCACTACAAAGATACAGGCGTCCTTCCTCAGTTGCCAGAGAGGAAGGAAACCGATCAGGGATGTCAACATGAGGCCAATGGTGACTTTAAAACAGTTTGTCACACCCTGATCAGCTTCACTTGTCCTCATTCTTGTCTCCACCCCCTCCAGGTGTTGCTTGTTTTCCCTAGTGTATTTATCCCTGTGTCTCTGTGCCAGTTCGTCTTGTATGTTCCAAGTCAACCAGCGGTTTTCCCGTACTCCTGCCTTTGCTATTCTCTTTTTTTCTAGTTCTCCGCGGTTTTGACCCTTGCCTGTTCTGTACTCTGTACCCGCCTGCCTGACCATTCTGCCTGCCTTGACCACGAGCCTGTCTGCCACTCTGTACCTCCTGGACTCTGATCTAGTTTTGACCTTTTGACTGTCCACAACCATTATCTTGCCTACTCCTTTTGTATTATTAAACATTGTAAGACTCCAACCATCTGCCTCCTCTGTCTGCATCTGGGTCTCGCCTTGTGTCATGATACTGTTATAGTTTAATGGCTGTGATAGGAGAAAACTGAGGATGGATCAACAACATTGCAGTTACTCCACAATACTAATCTAAATGACGGAATGAAACAAAGGAAGTCTGTACAGAATTAAAATATTCCAAACATGCATCCTGTTTGCAATAAGGCACTGAATTAATGCTGTATTATATGTTTGGGGAAAATCCAACACAACACATCACTGAGCACCAGTCTTCCTATTTTCAAGCATAGTGGTGGCTGCATCATGTTGTGGGTACAGTTGTCATCGGCAAAGACTAGGGCGGTCTTTTTGAATATAAAGAAAATGAATAGAGCTAAGCACAGGCTGTCACGCCCTGACCTTAGAGATCCTTTTTATCTCTATTTTGGTTTCATGGCGTGAGTTGGGGTGGGCATTCTATGTTTTGTGTTCTATGTTTTCTATTTCTGTGTGTTTTGCCGGGTGTGGTTCTCAATCAGAGGCAGCTGTCTATCGTTGTCTCTGATTGAGAACCATACTTAGGTAGCCTTTTCCCACCTGTGTTTTGTAAGGTAGTTGTTTTCTGTTTTTGTGTCTGCACCAGACAGAACTGTGTCGGTTTTGTTCATTCTCTTTGTTATTTTTGTTATTTCAGTGTTCAGTTCAAATAAAAGTATGAACACGAACCACGCTGCACCTTGGTCCTCTCCTTCCAACAGGTGTTACACAGGCAACGTAAAAAGAGAACCTGTTTCAGTCTGCTTTCCAACAGATACTGGGAGACAAATCCCCTTTCAGCAGGACAATAAACTAAAATGCAAGGACATTGGAGTTACTTATCAAGACGACATTGAATGTTACTAAGTGGCCTAGTTACAGTTTTGACTTAAATCGTCTTGAAAATGTCTAGCAATGATCAACAATGAACTTGACAATGCTTGAAGAATTTAAAAAAGAATAATGGGCAAATATTGTACAATCAAGGTTTGCTAAGCTCTTAGACTCGTCCAGAAAGGCTCACAGCTACAATCGCTGCCAAAGGTGATCTAACATGTGGGTTGAATATACTTCTCTAATCAAAATATAATCTTTTTCATTCATAAAAAAAACATATTTCTTCCACTGAGACATTACAGAATATTTTGTGTAGATTGTTGACAAAAAAAAAATCAATTAAATCTATTTTAATCGCGCTTTGTAACACAACAAAATGTGGAAAAAGACAAGGGGTGTGTGAACTTTCTGAAGGCTCTGTATGTCATTCACTGGTAAGAAGAGGGGCGGGGGTGTATGCCTCATGGCCAACGTGACATGGTGTGATGAAAGAAACATACAGGAACTCAAATCCTTCTGTTCACCTGATTTAGAATTCCTCACAATCAAATGTAGACCGCATTATCTACCAAGAGAATTCTCTAAGATTATAATCACAGCCGTATATATCCCCCCCCCCAAGCAGACACATCGATGGCTCTGAACAAACTTTATTTAACTCTCTGCAAACTGGAAACGATTTATCCGGAGGCTGCATTCATTGTAGCTGGGGATTTTAACAAGGCTAATCTGAAAACAAGACTCCCTAAATTTTATCAGCATATCGATTGCGCAACCAGGGGTGGAAAGACCCTGGATCATTGTTACTCTAACTTCCGCGACGCATATAAGGCCCTGCCCCGCCCCCTTTCGGAAAAGCTGACCACGACTCCATTTTGTTGATCCCTGCCTACAGACAGAAACTAAAACAAGAGGCTCCCACGCTGAGGTCTGTCCAAAGCTGGTCCGACCAAGCTGACTCCACACTCCAAGACTGCTTCCATCACGTGGACTGGGAGATGTTTCGTATTGCGTCAGACAACAACATTGACGAATACGCTGATTCGGTGTGCGAGTTCATTAGAACGTGCGTTGAAGATGTCGTTCCCATAGCAACGATTAAAACATTCCCTAACCAGAAACCGTGGATTGATGGCAGCATTCGTGTGAAACTGAAGGCGCGAACCACTGCTTTTAATCAGGGCAAGGTGTCTGGTAACATGACTGAATACAAACAGTGCAGCTATTCCCTCCGCAAGGCTATCAAACAAGCTAAGCGCCAGTACAGAGACAAAGTAGAATCTCAATTCAACGGCTCAGACACAAGAGGCATGTGGCAGGGTCTACAGTCAATCACGGACTACAGGAAGAAACCCAGCCCAGTCACGGACCAGGATGTCTTGCTCCCAGGCAGACTAAATAACTTTTTGCCCGCTTTGAGGACAATACAGTGCCACTGACACGGCCTGCAACGAAAACATGCGGTCTCTCCTTCACTGCAGCCGAAGTGAGTAAGACATTTAAACGTGTTAACCCTCGCAAGGCTGCAGGCCCAGACGGCATCCCCAGCCGCTCCCTCAGAGCATGCGCAGACCAGCTGGCCGGTGTGTTTACGGACATATTCAATCAATCCCTATACCAGTCTGCTGTTCCCACATGCTTCAAGAGGGCCACCATTGTTCCTGTTCCCAAGAAAGCTAAGGTAACTGAGCTAAACAACTACCGCCCCGTAGCAATCACATCCGTCATCATGAAGTGCTTTGAGAGACTAGTCAAGGACCATATCACCTCCACCCTACCTGACACCCTAGACCCACTCCAATTTGCTTACCGCCCAAATAGGTCCACAGACGATGCAATCTCAACCACACTGCACACTGCCCTAACCCATCTGGACAAGAGGAATACCTATGTGAGAATTTTGTTCATCGACTACAGCTCGGCATTCAACACCATAGTACCCTCCAAGCTCGTCATCAAGCTCGAGACCCTGGGTCTCGACCCCGCCCTGTGCAACTGGGTACTGGACTTCCTGACGGGCCGCCCCCAGGTGGTGAGGGTAGGCAACAACATCTCCTCCCCGCTGATCCTCAACACTGGGGCCCCACAAGGGTGCGTTCTGAGCCCTCTCCTGTACTCCCTGTTCACCCACGACTGTGTGGCCACGCACGCCTCCAACTCAATCATCAACTTTGCAGACGACACAACAGTGGTAGGCTTGATTTCCAACAACGACGAGACGGCCTACAGGGAGGAGGTGAGGGACCTCGGAGTGTGGTGTCAGGAAAATAACCTCACACTCAACGTCAACAAAACTAAGGAGATGATTGTGGACTTCAGGAAACAGCAGAGGGAACACCCCCCCCCATCCACATCGATGGAACAGTAGTGGAGAGGGTAGCAAGTTTTAAGTTCCTCGGCATACACATCACAGACAAACTGAATTGGTCCACTCACACAGACAGCATCGTGAGGAAGGCGCAGCAGCGCCTCTTCAACCTCAGGAGGCTGAAGAAATTCGGCTTGTCACCAAAAGCACTCACAAACTTCTACAGATGCACAATCGAGAGCATCCTGGTGGGCTGTATCACCGCCTGGTATGGCAACTGCACCGCCCTCAACCGTAAGGCTCTCCAGAGGGTAGTGAGGTCTGCACAACGCATCACCGGGGGCAAACTACCTGCCCTCCAGGACACCTATACCACCCGATGCTACAGGAAGGCCATAAAGATCATCAAGGACATCAACCACCCGAGCCACTGCCTGTTCACCCCGCTGTCATCCAGAAGGCGAGGTCAGTACAGGTGCATCAAAGCTGGGACCGAGAGACTGAAAAACAGCTTCTATCTCAAGGCCATCAGACTGTTAAACAGCCACCACTAACATTGAGTGGCTACTGCCAACACACTGTCAATGACACTGACTCTACTCCAGCCACTTTAATAATGGGAATTGATGGGAAATGATGTAAATATATCACTAGCCACTTTAAACAATGCTACCTTATATAATGTTACTTACCCTACATTATTCATCTCATATGCATACGTAGATACTGTACTCTATATCATCGACTGCATCCTTATGTAATACATGTATCACTAGCCACTTTAACTATGCCACTTGGTTTACATACTCATCTCATATGTATATACTGTACTCGATATCATCTACTGTATCTTGCCTATGCTGCTCTGTACCATCACTCATTCATATATCCTTATGTACATATTCTTTATCCCCTTACACTGTGTATAAGACAGTAGTTTTTTGGAATTGTTAGTTAGATTACTTGTTCGTTATTACTGCATTGTCGGAACTAGAAGCACAAGCATTTCGCTACACTCGCATTAACATCTGCTAACCATGTGTACGTGACAAATAACATTTGATTTGATTTGATTTGGTGGTGCCTATGTGCTGTTGAGCATAATACCATTCATAGCCTACACACATACAGAAACACACACACATTGTTGAAAGACACACATATCAGCATGTAACTAATGTGCATAATAGGATTCATAGAAAATACAGGAACACAACACGCAAATACACAGACAGACACACACAGAGCAGTGTTTAGCTAATGTGAATAACGGTATTGAGAGAAAGGTAACAGCTGGAGTGCATTCGGAAAGTACTCAGATGCCTTGACTTTCTCTACATTTTGTTACGTTAGTTTTATTTTAAAATGTATTTTTTTTAAATCCACCTCAATCTACACACAATACCCCATAATGACAAATTGAAAACAGGTTTTTAGACATTTTAGCTATTTTATTACAAATAAAAAACAAAAATACCTTATTTACATAAGTATTCAAATCATTTGCTATGAGACTCGAAATTTAGCTCAGGTGCATCCTGTTTCCATTGATCGTCCTTGAGATGTTTCTACAACTTGATTGGAGGCCACCTGTGGTAAATTCAATTGATTAGACATGATTTGGAAAGGCACACAACTGTCTAAATAAGGTCCCACAGTTGACAGTGCATGTCAGAGCAAAAACCAAGCCATGAGGTCAAAGGAATTGAAGGTCCTCAAGAACCCAGTGGTGTAAGAAGTTTGGAACCACCAAAACTCTTCCTAGAGCTGGCCGCCAAGCCAAACTGAACAATAGGGGGGAGAAGGGCCATGGTCAGGGAGGTGACCAAGAACCCGAGGGTCACACTAACAGAGCTCCAGAGTTCCTCTGTGGAGATGGGAGGACCTTCCAGAAGGACAACCATCTCTGCAGCATTCCACCAATCAGGCATTTATGATAGAGAGTCCAGACTCCTCAGTAAAATGCACATGACAGCCCGCTTGGAGTTTGCCAAAAGGCACCTAAATACTCTACGGCCATGAGAAACAAGATTTTCTGGTCTGATGAAACCAAGATTGAACTCTTTGGCCTGAATGCCAAGCGTCACATCTGGAGGAAACCTGGCACCAACCCTACGGTGAAGCATGGTGGTGGCAGCGTCACATCTGGAGGAAACCTGGCACCAACCCTACGGTGAAGCATGGTGGTGGCAGCGTCACATCTGGAGGAAACCTGGCACCAACCCTACGGTGAAGCATGGTGGTGGCAGCATCACATCTGGAGGAAACCTGACACCAACCCTACGGTGAAGCATGGTGGTGGCAGCATCACATCTGGAGGAAACCTGACACCAACCCTACAGTGAAGCATGGTGGTGGCAGCATCACATCTGGAGGAAACCTGGCACCAACCCTACGGTGAAGCATGGTGGTGGCAGCGTCACATCTGTAGGAAACCTGGCACCAACCCTACGGTGAAGCATGGTGGTGGCAGCGTCACATCTGGAGGAAACCTGGCACCAACCCTACGGTGAAGCATGGTGGTGGCAGCATCACATCTGGAGGAAACCTGACACCATCCCTACGGTGAAGCATGAATGTGGCAGCATCATGCTATGGGGATGTGTTTCAGCGGCAGGGACTGAGAGACAAGTCAGGATCGAGGCAAAGATGAACGGAGCAAAGTACAGCGAGATCCTTGATGAAAACCTGCTCTGGAGCTCTCAGGACCTCAGACTGGGGCGAAGGTTCACCTTCTAACAGGAAAACAACCCTAAGCACACAGCCAAGACAAAGCAGGAGTGGCTTCGGGACAAGTGACGGAATGTCCTTGAGTCGCCCAGCCAGAGCCAGGAATTTAACCCAATCGAACATCTCTGGAGAGGCCTGAAAATAGCTGTGCAGCAACACTCCCCATCCAACCTGACAGAGCTTGAGAGAATATGCAGAGAAGAATGGGAGAAACTCCCCAAATACAGGTGTCCCAGCTTGTTGCGTCGTACCCATGAAGACTTGAGGCTGTAATCGTGCTTCAACAAAGTACTGAGTAAAGTGTCTGAATACTTACGTAAATGTCATATTTCAGTTTTTTTATTTTATAAATTTGCCTAAACGTCTAAAAAACAGTTTTTGCTTTGTCATTATGGGGTATTGTGTTTAGACCGATGAAGAAGAAAAAACAGTTTAAGAAATTTTAGAATCCGGCTGTAACCTAACAAAATGTGTAAAAAGTCAAGGAGTCTGAATACTTTCTGAATGCACTATAGGTGCGAGATGACACAGCAGACAGGGAGAAGTGGAATGTGGGGTCTCCTCTTCAGCATACATAGCGGTCAACACCTCACATGTCCCTTTAACGTTTGTAGGTTATAGGTGTTGCAGGTTGTCGTAGCTATGAGTCAGGAAACTGAATATCCTTTGTGAAAACAGGAATCTGAAAATAGATTATGATACCTAGCTGATAAGCTTGCATACTGCTGCAGAGAGAGAGAGAGAGAGAGAATGACAGAGTGACAGAGAGAGTGACAGAGAGAGAGCGAGAGTGTGACAGAGTGACAGAGTGAGAGAGATACAGAGACAGAGAGATTGACAACCAAATTGACAACCAAACAAACCAAAACAAAGGCAAAGTCTTCTCATGCTTTGTTGATTTCAAAAAAGCCTTCGACTCAATCTGGCATGAGGGTCTGCTATACAAACTGATGGAAAGTGGTGTTGGGGGTAAAACAGACGACATTATAAAATCCATGTACACAAACAACAAGTGTGCGGTTAAAATTGGCAAAAAACACACATTTCTTCACACAGGGTCGTGGGGTTAGACAGGGATGCAGCTTAAGCCCCACCCTCTTCAACATATATATCAACGAATTGGCGCGGGCACTAGAAAAGTCTGCAGCACCCGGCCTCCCCTGCTAGAATCCGAAGTCAAATGTCTGCTGTTTGCTGATGATCTGGTGCTTCTGTCACCAACCAAGGAGGGCCTACAGCAGCACCTAGATCTCATGCACAGATTCTGTCAGACCTGGGCCCTGACAGTAAATCTCAGTAAGACCAAAATAATGGTGTTCCAAAAAAGGTCCAGTCACCAGGACCACAAATACAAATTCCATCTAGACACTGTTGCCCTAGAGCACACAAAAAACGATACATACCTTGGCCTAAACATCAGCGCCACAGGTAACTTCCACAAAGCTGTGAACGATCTGAGAGACAAGGCAAGAAGGGCATTCTATGCCATCAAAAGAAACATAAATTTCAACATACCAATTAGGATTTGGCTAAAAATACTTGAATCCGTCATAGAGCCCATTGCCCTTTATGGTTGTGAGGTCTGGGGTCCGCTCACCAACCAAGACTTCACAAAATGGGACAAACACCAAATTGAGACTCTGCACGCAGAATTCTGCAAAATATCCTCCGTGTACAACGTAGAACACCAAATAATGCATGCAGAGCAGAATTAGGCCGATACCCACTAATTATCAAAATCCAGAAAAGAGCCGTTAAATTCTACAACCACCTAAAAGGAAGCGATTCACAAACCTTCCATAACAAAGCCATCACCTACAGAGAGATGAACCTGGAGAAGAGTCCCCTAAGCAAGCTGGTCCTGGGGCTCTGTTCACAAACACAAACACACCCTACAGAGCCCCAGGACAACAGCACAATTAGACCCAACCAAATCATGAGAAAACAAAAAGATAATTACTTAACACATTGGAAAGAATTAACAAAAAAACTGAGCAAACTAGAATGCTATTTGGCCCTACACAGAGAGTACACAGCGGCAGAATACCTGACCACTGTGACTGACCCAAAATTAAGGAAAGCTTTGACTATGTACAGACTCAGTGAGCATAGCCTTGCTATTGAGAAAGGCCGCCGTAGGCAGACATGGCTCTCAAGAGAAGACAGGCTATGTGCTCACTGCCCACAAAATGAGGTGGAAACTGAGCTGCACTTCCTAACCTCCTGCCCAATGTATGACCATATTAGGTCAAACACCATTGTAAATACAACCCATATTTATGCTTATTTATTTTATCTTGTGTCCTTTAACCATTTGTACATTGTTAAAACACTGTATATATATATATATATATAATGTGAAACTTCTGTATGTGTAATGTTTACTGTTAATTTTTGTTGTTTTTCACTTTATATATTCACTTTGTATGTTGTCTACCTCACTTGCTTTGGCAATGTTAACACATGTTTCCCATGCCAATAAAGCCCTTGAATTGAATTGAGAGACAGTGGCAGAGAGAGTGGCAGAGAGAGAGAGAGAGAGACAGTGGCAGAGAGAGAGAGAGAGAAACAGACAGTGGCAGAGAGAGAGAGAGAGACAGTGGCAGAGAGAGAGAGACAGTGGCAGAGAGAGAGAGAGACAGTGGCAGAGAGAGAGAGAGAGAGAGAGAGTGGCAGAGAGAGAGAGAGACAGTGGCAGAGAGAGAGAGAGAGAGAGAGAGAGAGAGAGAGAGAGAGAGAGAGAGAGAGAGAGAGAGAGAGAGAGAGAGAGAGAGAGAGAGAGAGAGAGAGAGAGAGAGAGAGAGAGAGAGAGAGAGAGAGAGAGAGAGAGAGAGAGAGAGAGAGAGAGAGAGAGAGAGAGAGAGAGAGTGGAGAGAGAGAGAGTGGCAGAGAGAGAGAGAGTGGCAGAGAGAGAGAGAGTGGCAGAGAGAGAGAGTGGCAGAGAGAGAGATAGAGAGAGAGACAGTGGCAGAGAGAGAGAGAGAGAGAGAGACTGAGAAAGAGAAATATAGAAAAAGAGAGATGCTGCATTAGTTGTGTAACCACATGGATGGCTCATTCCTGGAAGTATGAGAGCCTCTCGTTCGTGGAAATATAAATATCAAGAGAGGCTCTTTGTAGGGGTGTTGAAGTGACCTCAGATTTATAGGGAGTGATGTTCGATGGGTAGTGTGATATGCAGAGTAAAGACAGCAGGTAGAGAGAGGCTCTCTTTTGTGTAAAACTCTCCCATAGACACACATGAGCAACATCAGAAGGGGTCAGTTCACTGAGTGTTTTTGAAATATATCTAATCCTATACGTAGCTATATAAATTCTGTATGGGCGGGTGAGTGAGTTGAGTGTGTGGCTGTATGGGGAGTGAGTGTGAGTGCCTGGAGCTGGGTTGTTTCAGTGTTCTAACTGTGGCCCTCCTCTCTCTGTGTGCTCTCCAGCCTCCCTCCCTCCCTGCCTGCCTCCCACACAGCCAGGGCCCAGTGTGAAACTACTGTTGGCTGACAGGTAGCTCTGTCTTAAAGGAGTGATAGTGAAAGCAGAGAGGTGTCCATAGATGGCCAGGTGGTCAAAGCTGTGCACCTCTTTCCTGGTCAAGTCCACCACATATGTGCACACACACACACACACACACACACACACACACACACACACACACACACACACACACACACACACACCACACACTGCACATCTCTCTCTACAGCCCAGTTCTGCTTCACCAAACAGACACACTAAATAGCCCAGAGCTGCTTACTTGTCCTTGGCTCTCTCTGAGGGGAGAGACCTTATCAGGGGCCTCTCAGATGGAAAAGGATGAGAGGAGAAGAGGATGAGAGGAAGAAAGGATGAGAGAGGAGAGAGGAGAGGAGAAGAGGGAACAGCATGGCCCAGAGCTGCATGAGCAAGAGAGCTCTCTGACTGTGATCCGTCGCCCACACACACACACACACACACAAACAGCTCTTTGACACTATCTGTGATCCACCTCCCACACACATTCAATGTATACACAAAATCTCTTCCTTTCTCTCACCCCCTCCCTCTCTCCCCCCCCTCTCTCTCTCTCTCCCCCTCACCCCTCCCTCTCTCTCACCTCTCTCTCTCTCTCTCTCTCTCTCTCTCTCTCTCTCTTTCTCCCTTCTCTCCCCCCATTCTCTGTCTCTCTCTCTTAAACTCACACACATACACACAGCTATTTGACACTCTGACAGTGATCTACCGCCCACTGCCTCTCAATAAGCACGATGGAGCACAGCTCGAATACACAAATGTACAGAATACACACAGTAAGACACCCAGCCAACCTACTGCCTGTCTCTGAGAAGGAGCTCTGTGAGATTGGGACATGGACATACACACACACACACACACACACACACACATACACAAACACAAACATATAACACTGTAAGTACACACACACACACACACAAACACAAACATATAACACTATAAGTACACACACACACACAAACATAAACATATCACACTATAAGTACACACACACACACACACAAACACAAACATATAACACTATAAGTACACACACACACACACAAACATAAACATATCACACTATAAGTACACACACACACACACACACACAAACATAAACATATCACACTATAAGTACACACACACAGACACAAACACAAACATATAACACTATAAGTACACACACACACACAAACATAAACATATCACACTATAATTACACACACACACACAAACACGAACATATAACACTATAAGTACACACACACACAATAGTGTACAGAGGACACAAATGCATGCAGACCTTCATACTCTTAAAATACGCACTTGACTCACACACTGAAACACACAACAGTTAAATAAATGTTAAAAGAACCCAGCCAGGAGGAGATGAAGACTAGAACATGCTCTTTCACCCTATCTGGCACAGACACTGTGAACTAATCAAGCCCTGCCTCTCTCTGGACTGCAGTCCTAGCATCAACAGCTGATCGTCCCATTGCTAAGGCAATTTAGAGAATGGGCCCAGGTTACACAATGTCTCAGTCTATGCAAACAGACAAACTGCCAACCAAATAACACCATCACAGAGGCCCTCATTCCTGAGGTACACACACACACACACACACACACACACACACACACACTTTTTTTTCTCAGCACTATTGGTTAGATTCTGTAAGTAAGCATTTCACTGTAAGGTCTACACCTGTTGTATTCGGCGCACGTGCCAAATAAACTTTGATTTGATTTGATTTGACTCACACACAGACACCTAGAACCTCAAAGGGTGAAGAACCCTGAAGAACCCTTTTTGAACCCTTTTTTGTAAGAGTGAAAAACTGCTTCTGGGATAAAAAAAAATAATAGAATAGAATATGATGTAACACATAGAAATGGACTGAATAGAACAGAGGGAGTGAAATATGTTCTATTCCATTCACTGTGCAATCTACAGTATGTGCATTCCATTCCATTCTTTGGGGGCGGCAGGTAGCCTAGCGGTTAAGAGCGTTGAGCCAGTAACTCCCTTGAGCAAGGCAGATAATCCCCCAACAACATGGACGTCAAGTAAGGGAGTCCCCCGCACCTCCCTGATTCAGAGGGGTTGGGTTAAATGCGGAAGACACATTTCAGTTGAATTAATTCCGTTATGTAACTGACTTGGTACCCCCTTCCCTTCCCCTTCCCTATTTCCAGGGTCCTTCTAATGAGCAGAGATAATGTTATCTAAATTGCATCCAGGACATTCTGCCTCTCTGCTGTGTTCTTGTACCCACCTGAGCAGTTGGGATCATCACCGCTCCATTGTCGGTCGCCTTGGCAACGACGGATGGCTGCATCCAAGCCATTGGGCAACATGTAGCCTGTGTCACAACGCACCTCGAGGAGGGCAGAGAAAGAGGGAGTGGGAGAGAGGAGGGAAGCAACAAAGCTGTTCCCTGAGGGCAGGGGCCAGGGACAAGTACGACCTGGGGAAGAAAGAGAGGAAGAGATGGAGGAGTGGAGAGGTTAACGAGGAAAGATCAGATAATCAAGAACAGTTTAGAAAGGGCTTAGTGTGTTTCTGGGCAAATGAACTGAAAAGGTACTTCCAGATGGGGCATCACTGGTGATGATGTAAAGCCATGTTGAGTGCCCTCATTTCCTCATTTGGAACACACATGAACATGTGCAATTATTTAAATGAACCCCCGAAGCTAAGGCCCAACTGACAAACCAGAACACAAACACGTACCTGGAGCCACACAGCTGAGGTCCAACTGACAAACCAGAACACAAACACGTACCTGGAGCCACACAGCTAAGGCCCAACTGACAAACCAGAACACAAACACGTACCTGTAGCCACACAGCTAAGGCCCAACTGACAAACCAGAACACAAACACGTACCTAGAGCCACACAGCTGAGGTCCAACTGACAAACCAGAACACACACATGAACCTGGAGCCACACAGCTGAGGTCCAACTGACAAACAAAGAACACACACACACATGTACCTGGAGCCACACAGCTAAGGCCCAACTAACAAACCAGAACACAAACACGTACCTGGAGCCACACAGCTGAGGTCCAACTGACAAACCAGAACACAAACACGTACCTGGAGCCACACAGCTGAGGTCCAACTGACAAACCAGAACACAAACACGTACCTGGAGCCACACAGCTGAGGTCCAACTGACAAACCAGAACACAAACACGTACCTGGAGCCACACAGCTGAGGCCCAACTGACAAACCAGAACACAAACACGTACCTGGAGCCACACAGCTAAGGCCCAACTGACAAACCAGAACACAAACACGTACCTGGAGCCACACAGCTGAGGACACACTGACAAACCAGAACACAAACACGTACCTAGAGCCACACAGCTGAGGTCCAACTGACAAACAAAGAACACACACACACATGTACCTGGAGCCACACAGCTGAGGACACACTGACAAACCAGAACACACACACGTACCTGGAGCCACACAGCTGAGGCCACACTGGCCATCACACAGACACTGGCGCTTGTTGCCACAGTCCTTGTCCTGTGTGCAGGGTTTTGGACACGTCCTTCTCCGTTCGTTACCCAGCAGCCTCTCTGGACACGCATCAGATGCCTGGACTAGGAGAGAGACAGAGGTGGAGAGATGTGGCCCTCTAGCTCAGTTGGTAGAGGATGGTGAATGCAACGTAAGCATGGTGGGTTTGATATCCGGGACCACCCAAACGAGAAAACGTTTTTTATGTCTGCAAGTCACTTTGGATAGAAGTGTCTACTAAATGGCATATATTATTATATTATGTCAGAGGTCTTCAACCCCCTCCCAGGTAAACCGGCCCCCCAGGGACCGTCCACCCAGGGACCCCCTCCCAGGTAACCCCCTCCCAGGTAAACCGGCCCCCAGGGATCCCCTCCCAGGTAAACCGTCCACCCAGGGACCCCATCCCAGGTAAACCGGCCCCCAGGGACCCCCTCCCAAATAAACCGTCCACCCAGGGACCCCCTCCCAGGTAAACCGTCCACCCAGGGACCCCCTCCCAGGTAAACCGTTCACCCAGGGACCCCCTCCCAGGTAAACCGTCCACCCAGGGACCCACTCCCAGGTAAACCGGCCACCAAGGGACCCCCTCCCAGGTAAACCGTCCACCCAGGGACCCCCTCCCAGGTAAACCGTCCACCCAGGGACCCCATCCCAGGTAAACCGGCCCCCAGGGACCCCCTCCCAGGTTAACCGTCCACCCAGGGACCCCCTCCCAGGTAAACCGGCCCCCAGGGACCCCCTCCCAGGTAAACCGTCCACCCAGGGACCCCCTCCCAGGTAAACCGTCCACCCAGGGACCCCCTCCCAGGTAAACCGTCCACCCAGGGACCCCCTCCCAGGTAAACCGTCCACCCAGGGACCCCCTCCCAGGTAAACCGTCCACCCAGGGACCCCCTCCCAGGTAAACCGGCCACCCAGGGACCCCTCCCAGGTAAACCGGACACCCAGGGACCCACTCCCGGGTAAACCGGCCACCCAGGGACCCCCTCCCAGGTAAACCGGACACCCTGTGTTGGGAAAAATGTATGTCCAAGACAAGTCAAGAAAGCTTACTTTCTTAATTGGCTTCAATAAGTGTAATTGTCTTTATATTAGGAGTTGAGAAATAAAGTTGGCATCATTAGATAGAAGATATTCTCCTTTTTCTACTGTTGATATGCAATTCATAATTCCTTTATTCTGTTGTTGCTAGCAATATTCATAAAAACACTGAGAGACCATATATACAGTACCAGTCAATAGTTTGGACACCTACTCATTCCTGGGTTTTTCTTTATTTTTACTATTTTCTACATTGTAGAATAATAGTGAAGACATCAAAACTATGAAATAACACATATGGAAACATGTAGTAAATGTATTTTTTAACAAATCAAAATATATATTCTTCAAAGTAGCCACCCTTTCCCTTTATGACAGCTTTACACACTCTTGGCATTCTCTCAACCAGCTTCATAAGATAAGGTAGTCACCTGGAATCAATTTCAATTAAGCCTTGTTTTAAAAGTTAATTTGTGGAATTTATTTCCTTCTTAATGCGTTTGTGCCAATCAGATGTGTTGTGACAAGGTAGTGGGGTGTCGTGTCTTTACTATCATTAACTGAAGACTGATAGTTTTTAATCAAAGATCAAATCAAATCAAATCCAATTTTATTTGTCACATACACATGGTTAGCAGATGTTAATGCGAGTGTAGCGAAATGCTTGTGCTTCTAGTTCCGACAATGCAGTAATAACGAACAAGTAATCTAACTAACAATTCCAAAAAACTACTGTCTTATACACAGTGTAAGGGGATAAAGAATATGTACATAAGGATATATGAATGAGTGATGGTACAGAGCAGCATAGGCAAGATACAGTAGATGATATCGAGTACAGTATATACATATGAGATGAGTATGTAAACCAAGTGGCATAGTTAAAGTGGCTAGTGATACATGTATTACATAAGGATGCAGTCGATGATATAGAGTACAGTATCTACGTATGCATATGAGATGAATAATGTAGGGTAAGTAACATTATATAAGGTAGCATTGTTTAAAGTGGCTAGTGATATATTTACATCATTTCCCATCAATTCCCATTATTAAAGTGGCTGGAGTAGAGTCAGTGTCATTGACAGTGTGTTGGCAGTAGCCACTCAATGTTAGTGGTGGCTGTTTAACAGTCTGATGGCCTTGAGATAGAAGCTGTTTTTCAGTCTCTCGGTCCCAGCTTTGATGCACCTGTACTGACCTCGCCTTCTGGATGACAGCGGGGTGAACAGGCAGTGGCTCGGGTGGTTGATGTCCTTGATGATCTTTATGGCCTTCCTGTAGCATCGGGTGGTGTAGGTGTCCTGGAGGGCAGGTAGTTTGCCCCGGTGATGCGTTGTGCAGACCTCACTACCCTCTGGAGAGCCTTACGGTTGAGGGCGGTGCAGTTGCCATACCAGGCGGTGATACAGCCCGCCAGGATGCTCTCGATTGTGCATCTGTAGAAGTTTGTGAGTGCTTTTGGTGACAAGCCGAATTTCTTCAGCCTCCTAAGGTTGAAGAGGCGCTGCTGCGCCTTCCTCACGATGCTGTCTGTGTGAGTGGATCAATTCAGTTTGTCTGTGATGTGTATGCCGAGGAACTTAAAACTTGCTACCCTCTCCACTACTGTTCCATCGATGTGGATGGGGGTGTTCCCTCTGATGTTTCCTGAAGTCCACAATCATCTCCTTAGTTTTGTTGACGTTGAGTGTGAGGTTATTTTCCTGACACCACACTCCGAGGGCCCTCACCTCCTCCCTGTAGGCCGTCTCGTCGTTGTTGGTAATCAAGCCTACCACTGTTGTGTCGTCCGCAAACTTGATGATTGAGTTGGAGGGGTGCGTGGCCACGCAGTCGTGGGTGAACAGTGAGTACAGGAGAGGGCTCAGAACGCACCCTTGTGGGGCCCCAGTGTTGAGGATCAGCGGGGAGGAGATGTTGTTGCCTACCCTCACCACCTGGGGGCGGCCCGTCAGGAAGTCCAGTACCCAGTTGCACAGGGCGGGGTCGAGACCCAGGGTCTCGAGCTTGATGACGAGCTTGGAGGGTACTATGGTGTTGAATGCCGAGCTGTAGTCGATGAACAGCATTCTCACATAGGTATTCCTCTTGTCCAGATGGGTTAGGGCAGTGTGCAGTGTGGTTGAGATTGCATCGTCTGTGGACCTATTTGGGCGGTAAGCAAATTGGAGTGGGTCTAGGGTGTCAGGTAGGGTGGAGGTGATATGGTCCTTGACTAGTCTCTCAAAGCACTTCATGATGACGGATGTGAGTGCTACGGGCGGTAGTCGTTTAGCTCAGTTACCTTAGCTTTCTTGGGAACAGGAACAATGGTGGCCCTCTTGAAGCATGTGGGAACAGCAAACTGGTATAGGGATTGATTGAATATGTCCGTAAACACACCGGCCAGCTGGTCTGCGCATGCTCTGAGGGCGCGGCTGGGGATGCCGTCTGGGCCTGCAGCCTTGCGAGGGTTAACACGTTTAAATGTCTTACTCACTTCGGCTGCAGTGAAGGAAAGATTCTCTGTAATTAGTATTACGCGATTAGACTGATTAATCGTGTAACCGTAATTACTAGGAAGTCGGGGCTCCAAGGAAAAATATTCAGATTACAAAGTTATAATTTCCTAAAATAACTTTTCTGATATTTTATCTGATCAATTAGTCTTCGAATGAATGAATTATTTACTTTACGTCACGTTAGTCTCATTTCAAATGTCGTAAATTGTTGGTTATCAGCACGAACCCAGTCTTCACTGTGAGTCATCCATACATCAATTGTCTTAAATCATTTATTTATTACTAACTAAGTAATTCACAGAAATGCATAAACAAACAAACAAACAAGGTAAATGTGGTTACATGAAATGAAATGAGAATGTGCCCTAGTGGGCTAAATCAGCATGGCGGCTTGTTAGACAAAAGGGGAAGTGGGGTCGACTAAGAAGTCACTACAGAGTGATAATTATAACAATTGAAATGCTAATCATTTGCACATGAACGCTCACTAATTCGGGAACAATTACAATCAATATATATATTTACGCTCAGTGTGTCGTTTTGATCGCTGGTGAAAAGTTTGTTTATTTGTAGAATTGTCCGTCTCTCTCTCTCTCTCTCTCTCTCTCTCTCTCTCTCTCTCTCTCTCTCTCTCTCTCTCTCTCTGTTGTGGTTATAGTGGATAGTTCAAAGTGACATTCATTCGTTTCGTTATAGAATGGGTGTTTCGGCGGTTGTCGTTCTTCGCATTCAATGATACCGAATTCCTAGCTGCAGACTAGTAATTAATATCAAAGACTTGTTCTTATTCTGTCGGTATCGATAGTCTAAGAGTTTAACCACGTGGTATGGTTAAAAGATTCAGCAATGCTCTACAACCTTTGTCTCCCCTAATGGAGAAAAACATGGTCTGCAACCTTTAGCCATCTCGTAATTGAGGTAAGCTCGGTCTGCTGATCGAAAACCTGAGTGGGGGTTTTATTTGGAAGGGCCGAAAAAGGGCTGTCCCAGGAGGCCTGACCCTAACTGGGGTCAGGATCGGTCCTCTGATTTAGTTCAAATCAAAAGGGAATTGTATTTTTCTTCATTAAACAGTCCAAAATCATATTACACAATTATACAAACAGTATCATACCTACTCATTCAATTTATACAACAATTAGATGTAAACCTTATATCTGAGGTTATTATATAAACAGCGTTATGGTAATGTGGCCACACCATCTCCCATGAGCTTCCCCAAGTTGTGACAAACGGACCAGTTCGTAGCTGGATTCTTCACCGATCTTTTATACTTTCTCCGGAACATGAAATTTGTTCGTACCTCAAGTTCTGTGAGATGGATTGTCCTCTATGAAAATTGACTCTGCCTCTTATACTGTGTGTCCATGAGGAGATCCTCAGGAATTTACGACGTCTCTCTGACCACAGCAACCTAGTTGAAGGAGGCAAGGGGGAGGCAGGGAGAGGGGATGGGGCTTGCTATACCCAAAGAGGCCAACGTCATGACAGGGGGTAAACAGAAGATGGCTCAATTTGGTAAAAGATCAAGACCTTATTAGAACAGCTCAAATAAGCAAAGAAAAATGACAGTCCATCATTACTTTGAGACATGAAGGTCAGTCAATACGAAAAATGTCAAGAATTTTGAAAGTTTCTTCCAGTGCAGTCGCAAAAACCATCAAGCGCTAAGATGAAACTGGCTCTCATGAGGACCACCACAGGAAAGGAAAACCCAGAGTTACCGCTGCTGCAGAGAATAAGTTCATTAGAGTTACCGGCATCAGAAATTGCAGCCCAAATAAATGCTTCACAGAGTTCAAGTAACAGACACATCTCAACATCAACTGTTCAGAGGAGACTGCATGAGTCAGGCCTTCATTGTCGAATTGCTGCAAAGAAACCTCTACTAAAGGACACCAATAAGAAGAAGAGACTTCCTTGGGCCAAGAAACACGAGCAATGGACATTAGATTGGTGGAAATATGTCCTTTGGTCTGATGAGTCCAAATATGAGATTTTTGGTTCCAAATGTCATGTGTTTTGTGAGATGCAGGGTAGGTGAACGGATAATCTCTGCATGTGTATTTCCCACCATGAAGCATGGAGGAGGAGGTGTGATGGTGTGGGGGTCCTTTGCTGGAGACAGTATCTGATTTATTTAGAATTCAAAGCACACTTAACCAACATGACTACCACTGCTTTCTGCAGCAATACGCCACCCCATCTGGTTTGCACTTAGTGGGACTATCATTTGTTTTTCAACAGGACAATGACCCAAAACACACCTCCAGGTATATAAGGGAGAGAGTGATGGAGTGCTGCATCAGATGACCTGGCCTCCACAATCCCCCAACCTCAACCAAATTGAGATGGTTTGGACTGAGTTGGACTGCAGAGTGAAGGAAAAGCAGTCAACAAGTGCTCATGTGGGAACTCCTTCAGTTGGAAAAGCATTCCAGGTGAAGCTGGTTGAGAGAATGCCAAGAGTGTGCAAAGCTGTCATCAAGGAAAAGGTTGGCTACTTTGAAGAATCTCAAATATAAAATATATTTGGATTTGTTTAACACTTATTTGGCTAGTACATGATTCCACACGTGTTATTTCATAGTTTTGATTTCTTCACTATTATTCTACAATGTAGAAAATAGTAAAAATAAAGAAAAACCCTTGAATGAGTAGGTGTGTCCAAACTTTTGACTGGTACTGTATATATTATATTTTTTTGCAGACAGCATGCATTACCTAGGCGGACCCCCAGTTGAATTATGTACAGTGCCTTCAGAAGGTTTTCACATCCCTTGACTTTTTTCACATTTTGTTGTGTTACAGCCTGAATTTAAAATTACTTGAGATTTTCTGTCACACAATACCCCATAATGTCAAAATGGAATTATGTTTTTAGAAATTGTTACAAATTAATTAAAAAATTAAATCTGAAATGTCTTGAGTCAAGTATTCAACCCCTTTGCTACGGCAAGCCTAAATGACTTCAGGAATAAACATTTGTGTCACGCCCTGGTCTAAGTATTTTGTGTTTTTCTTCATGTATTGGGTCAGGCCAGGGTGTGGCATGGGGTTTTTGTATTGTGGTGTGTTTTGTCTTGGGGTTTTGGTGTGTATGTATTGGGATTGTAGCTAGTGGGGTTATCTAGCAAAGTCTATGGCTGTCTGGAGTGGTTCTCAATCAGAGGCAGGTGTTTATCGTTGTCTCTGATTGGGAACCATATTTAGGCAGCCATATTCTTTGAGTTTGTCGTGGGTGATTGTCCTTAGTGTCGTTGTTCCTATCGCTTTATTTATTTACACAAGTATAGGCTGTTTCGGTTTTCGTTACGTTCTTTGTTTTGTAGTGTTTTGTGTTTATTCGTGTTTCACGTTGTTCATTAAACATGGATCGCAATCTACACGCTGCATTTTGGTCCGACTATCTAGAAAACCTAGAAAACCGTAACAGAATCACCCACCACCAACGGACCAAGCAGCGTGTCAACAGGCAGGAGCAGCCCAAAGAGGAGATGCGCTATAAGGATTTCTGGACATGGGAGGAAATCCTAAACGGAGAAGGACCCTGGGCTCAGCCTGGAGAATATCGTCGCCCCAAAGAAGAACTGGAGGCGGCGAAAGCGGAGAGGCGCCGGTATGAGGAGGCAGCACGGTGACTCGGAAGGAAGCCTGAGAGTCAGCCCCAAAAATTTCTTGGGGGGGGGGCTCAGGGAGAGTGTGGCAGAGTCAGGAGTCAGACCTGAGCCAACTCTCCCTGTTTATCGTGAGGAGCCAAGGAGGAGACCAGAACCAGAGCCGGTGTTGGAGGTGAGCGAAACAGAGACTGTGAAGGAGTTAATGGGGAAATTGGAGGAGAGAGAAATGAGGGAGTTGCTGTGTTGGTGCTTTTTGCATGGAATTCGTCCGACGGAACGTGTCGGGGATTTGATGGCACCTGGGTTAGCGCTCCATACTCATCCTGAGGTGCGTGTTAGTCGGCTGGTGAAGTTGGTGCCAGCCTCACGCACCAGGCCTCCTGTGCACATCCCTAGCCTTGCACGTCCTGTGCCAGCACTGCTCTCAAGATCTCCAGTACGCCTTCACGGTCTAGCCCATCCTGTGCCACCTCCACACTCCAGCCCTCCGGTAGCAGCTCCCCGCACCAGGCTTCCTGTGCGTGTTCTCGGTTCAGTACCACCAGTACCAGCACCACGCATCAGGCCTACAGTGCGCCTCGCCTCTCCAGCGCTGCCGGAGCTTTTCTCCTCTCCTGCGCTGCCGGAGTCTCCCGTCTGTTCAGCGCTGCCGGAGCCTTTCTCCTCTACAGCGCTGCTGGAGTCTCCCGCCTGTTCAGCACAGCCAGAGCCTCTCTCCTCTCCTGCGCTGCCGGAGTCTCCCGCCTGTTCAGCGCAGCCAGAGCTGCCAGCCTGCATGGAGCAGCCAGAGCTGCCAGCCTGCATGGAGCAGCCAGAGCTGCCAGTCTGCAAGGAGCTGCCAGTCTGCACGGAGCTGCCAGTCTGCAGGGAGCTGCCAGTCTGCAGGGAGCTGCCAGTCTGCACGGAGCTGTCAGTCTGCAAGGAGCTGTCAGTCTGCAAGGAGCTGTCAGTCTGCAAGGAGCTGCCAGTCTGTAAGGAGCTGCCAGTCTGTAAGGAGCTGCCAGTCTGCAAGGAGCTGCCAGTCTGAAAGGAGCCGCCAGAGCTGCCAGTCTGTAAGAAGCCGCCAGAGCTGTCAGCCTACATGGAGCAGCCAGAGCCGCCAGTCAGCGTGGAGCAGCCAGAGCCACCAGTCACCATGGAGCAGCCAGATCTTTCAGTCTGCCAGGATCCGCCAGTCGGCCAGACTCTGCCAGGATCCGCCAGTCAGCCAGACTCTTCCAGATCCGCCAGTCAGCCAGACTCTTCCAGATCTGCCAGTCAGCCAGACTCTTCCAGATCTGCCAGTCAACCAGACTCTTCCAGATCCGCCAGTCAGCCGGGATCTGCCAGAACTGCCAGTCAGCCAGGAGCTGCCAGCCTGCATGGAGCAGCCAGAGCTGTCAGTCTGCATGGAGCAGCCAGAGATGTCAGTCTGCAAGCAGCTGCCAGTCTGCAAGGAGCTGCCAGTCTGCACGGAGCTGCCAGTCTGCACGGAGCTGCCAGTCTGCACGGAGCTGCCAGTCTGCACGGAGCTGCCAGTCTGCAAGGAGCTGCCAGTCTGCAAGGAGCTGCCAGTCTGCACGGAGCTGCCAGTCTGCACGGAGCTGCCAGTCTGCAAGGAGCTGTCAGTCTGCAAGGAGCTGCCAGTCTGTAAGGAGCTGCCAGTCTGCACGGAGCCGCCAGAGCTGCCAGTCTGTAAGAAGCCGCCAGAGCTGTCAGCCTACATGGAGCAGCCAGAGCCGCCAGTCAGCATGGAGCAGCCAGATCTTTCAGTCTGCCAGGATCCGCCAGTCGGCCAGACTCTTCCAGATCTGCCAGTCAGCCAGACTCTTCCAGATCTGCCAGACTCTTCCAGATCTGCCAGTCAGCCAGACTCTCCCAGATCTGCCAGTCAGCCAGACTCTCCCAGATCTGCCAGTCAACCAGACTCTCCCAGATCTGCCAGTCAACCAGACTCTTCCAGGTCTGCCAGTCAGCCAGACTCTTCCAGGTCTGCCAGTCAGCCAGACTCTTCCAGATCTGCCAGTCAGCCAGACTCTTCCAGATCTGCCAGTCAGCCAGACTCTTCCAGATCCGCCAGTCAACCAGACTCTTCCAGATCCGCCAGTCAACCAGACTCTTCCAGATCCGCCAGTCAACCAGACTCTTCCAGATCCGCCAGTCAACCAGACTCTTCCAGATCCGCCAGTCAACCAGACTCTTCCAGATCCGCCAGTCAACCAGACTCTTCCAGATCCGCCAGTCAACCAGACTCTTCCAGATCCGCCAGTCAACCAGACTCTTCCAGATCCGCCAGTCAACCAGACTCTTCCAGATCTGCCAGTCAACCGGACTCTTCCAGATCCGCCAGTCAGCCGGGATCTGCCAGAACTGCCAGTCAGCCAGGATCTGCCAGTCGGCCAGGATCCGCCAGTCGGCCAGGATCCGCCAGATCCGCCAGTCAGCCAGGATCTGCCAGTCAGCCAGGATCTGCCAGTCAGTCAGGATCTGCTGAAACCACCAGCCAGCCAGGATCTGGTAGATCTACCTACCTGCCCGAGCTTTCTCTCACTCCCGAGCTTTCTCTCACTCCCGAGCTTCCCCTCAGTCCCGAGCTGCCTCAGTCCCGAGCTGTCCTTCAGTCCCGATCTGCTCCTCAGTCCAGTGGGTTTCTGGGTGAGGACTACTAGGCCATGGTCGGCGGCGAGGGTGGACTATCCAGGGACGCGAGGAGAGGGGACTAAGACATTGACTGAGTGGGTTCCACGTCCCACGCCGGAGCCGCCACCATGGACAGACGCCCACCCGGACCCTCCCTATTGTTTTGAGGTGCGTTCGGGAGTCCGCACCTTAGGGGGGGGGTCCTGTCACGCCCTGGTCTAAGTATTTTGTGTTTTTCTTCATGTATTGGGTCAGGCCAGGGTGTGGCATGGGGTTTTTGTATTGTGGTGTGTTTTGTCTTGGGGTTTTGGTGTGTATGTATTGGGATTGTAGCTAGTGGGGTTATCTAGCAAAGTCTATGGCTGTCTGGAGTGGTTCTCAATCAGAGGCAGGTGTTTATCGTTGTCTCTGATTGGGAACCATATTTAGGCAGCCATATTCTTTGAGTTTGTCGTGGGTGATTGTCCTTAGTGTCGTTGTTCCTATCGCTTTATTTATTTACACAAGTATAGGCTGTTTCGGTTTTCGTTACGTTCTTTGTTTTGTAGTGTTTTGTGTTTATTCGTGTTTCACGTTGTTCATTAAACATGGATCGCAATCTACACGCTGCATTTTGGTCCGACTATCCTTCACACCTAGAAAACCGTAACAATTTGCTGAACAAGTCACATAATAAGTTGCATGGACTAACTCTGTGTGCGATAAGTGTTTAATAACATATTTATTTTTGAATGACTACTCCATCTCTGTACCCCACACATACAATTATCTGTAAGGTCCCTCAGTCGAGCAGTGAATTTGAAACACAGATTCAACAAAAAAGATCAGGGAGGTTTTCCAATGCCTCAGAAAGAAGGGCACCTATTGGTATATGGGTAAAAAAAGCAGACACTGAATATCCCTTTGAACATGGTGAAGTTATTAATTACAAGTTGGATGGTGTATCAAATACACCCAGTCACTATAAAGATACAGGCGTCCTTCCTAACTCAGTTGCCAGAGAGGAAGGAAACCGCTCAGGGATTTCACGATTAGGCCAATGGTGACTTTAAAACAGTTACAGAGTTAAATGGCTGTGATAGGAGAAAACTGAGGATGGATCAACAACATTGTAGTTACTCCATAATAGTAACCTAAATGACAGAGCGAAAATAAGCAAGCCTGTACTGTCACACCCTGATCTGTTTCACCTGTCTTTGTGCGTGTCTCCACCCCCAAGTGTTTTATACCTGTGTTCTCTGTTTATCTGTTGCCAGTTCGTGCCAGTTCGTTTCGTGAAACCTAGCAGCATTTTTACACTTGCTCCTGTCTGTTCTAGTTCCTGTTTTCTAGTTTTTCCTGGTTTTGACCATTCTGCCTGCCCTGACCCTGAGCCTGCCTACCGTTCTGGGCCTTTTGCACCCTATCTGGATTACTGACCTCTGCCTGCCCTTGACCTGTCATTTTGCCTGCCCCTGTCCTAGTAATAAACTTGTGTTACTTCAACACTGTCTGCATCTGGGTCTTACCTGAAACGTGCCATGTACAGAATAAAAAATATTCCCAAAATACATCCTGTTTGCAATAAGGCACAAAGTAAAACTGCAAAACAATTGGTCAAGGAATTCACTTTAAATCCTGAATACAAAGCGTTTTGTTTGGGACAAATCCAACACAACACATCACTTAGTACCACTCTTCATATTTTCAAGTATGGTGGTGGCTGCATCTTGTTGTGGGTATACTTGTCTTTGGCAAGGACTAGCGAGATGTTTAGGATAAAAAGAAACGGAATAGAGCTAAGCACAGGCAAAATCCTAGAGGAAAACCTGTTTCAGTCTGCTTTCCAACAGACACTAGGATACAAATTCACCTTTCACCAAGACAATAACCCCAAATACAAGGCCAAATATACACTGGATGTCACGCCCTGGTCTTAGTATTTTGTGTTTTCTTTATTTATTTGGTCAGGCCAGGGTGTGACATGGGTTTATTTTGTGGTGTGTTTTTGTATTGGGGTTTTTCGTAGGTTTTGGGATTGTGGCTTAGTGGGGTTTTCTAGCAATGTCTATGGTTGCCTGAGGCGGTTCTCAATCAGAGGCAGGTGATTATCGTTGTCTCTGATTGGGAACCATATTTAGGCAGCCATATTCTTTGAGTGTTTCGTGGGTGATTGTTCCTGTCTCTGTGTTAGTTTGCACCAGTTTAGGCTGTTTCGGTTTTCACGTTACGTTTATTGTTTTTGTATTGTTTCGTGTTTCATCTTCATTAAAGATGTATCGAATTAATAACCACGCTGCATTTTGGTCCGACTCTCTTTCACCAGAAGAAAACCGTAACAGAATCACCCACCACAACAGGACCAAGCAGCGTGGTGACAGGCAGCGGCAGCAGGAGCTATGAAGTTTGGAGTATACGACTTGGGAGGAAATAGACAGGTGGGCTGTCGACACAGAGAGAGTGCCGGAGCCCGCCTGGGATTCGCTGGAGCAGTGCGAAGAGGGTTATAGGAGAATGGAGTTGGAGAGACAAGCACGGCGGGGCGGAAGGAAGCCGAGAGTCAGCCCCAAAACTTTCTTGGGGGGGGGCTCAGGGAGAGTGTGGCAGAGGCACCTGGGTCAGCACTCCATACTCGTCCTGAGGTGCGTGTTAGTCGGCTGGTGAAGATTGTGCCAGCCTCACGCACCAGGCCTCCTGTGCACCTCCCTAGCCTTGCACGTCCTGTGCCAGCCCTGCTCTCAAGCTCTCCAGTACGCCTTCACGGTCCGGTCCCACCTGTGCCACCTCCACACACCAGTCCTCCGGTGGCAGCTCCCCGCACCAGGCTTCCTGTGCGTGTTCTCGGCCCAGTACCACCAGTGCCAGCACCACGCAAAAGGCCTTCAGTGCGCCTCGCCTGTTCAGCGCTGCCAGAGCCTTTCTCCTCTCCAGCGCTGCCGGAGTCTCCCGCCTGTCTAGCGCTGTCAGAGCCTTCCTCCTCTCTAGCGCTGTCGGAGTCTCCCGCCTGTTTAGCGCTGTCGGAGTCTCCCGCCTGTTTAGCGCTGTCGGAGTCTCCTGCCTGTTCAGCGCAGCCAGAGCTGCCAGTCTGCATGGAGCAGCCAGAGCTGCCAGTCTGCATGGAGCAGCCAGAGCTGCCAGTCTGCATGGAGCAGCCAGAGATGCCAGTCTGCATGGAGCAGCCAGAGCTGCCAGTCTGCATGGAGCAGCCAGAGCTGCCAGTCTGCATGGAGCAGCCAGAGCTGTCAGTCTGCATGGAGCAGCCAGAGCAGCTAGGTCAGCCAGGATCCGCCAGTCAGCCATGATCTTCCAGAACCGCCAGTCAGCCAGGATCCGCCAGTCAGCCAGGATCTTCCAGATCCGCCAGTCAGCCAGGATCTTCCAGATCCGGCAGTCAGCCAGGATCTTCCAGATCCGCCAGTCAGCCAGGATCCGCCATTCAGCCAGGATCCGCCAGTCAGCCAGGATCTGCCGGAACCGCCAGTCAGCCAGGATCTGCCAGAACCACCATCTAGCCAGGATCTGCCAGAGCCAATTACCTGCCTGAGCTTCCTCTCAGTACTGGGCTTCCTCTCAGTACTGGGCTTCCCCTCAGTGCCGAGCTTCCCCTCAGTGCCGAGCTTCCCCTCAGTGCCAAGCTTCCCCTCAGTGCCGAGCTTCCCCTCAGTGCCGAGCTTCCCCTCAGTGCCGAGCTTCCCCTCAGTCCAGTGGGGTCCTTGGTGAGGGTTATTAGGCCAAGGTCGGCGGCGAGGGTCGCCAATCAAAGGACGCGTTACAGGGGGACTAAGACTTGGTTGGAGTGGGGTCCACGTCCCGAGCCGGAGCCGCCACCGTGGACAGACGCCCACCCGGACCCTCCCCTATGGGTTTAGGTGTGCGGCCGGGAGTCCGCACCTTGGGAGGTGGGGTTCTGTCACGCCCTGGTCTTAGTATTTTGTGTTTTCTTTATTTATTTGGTCAGGCCAGGGTGTGACATGGGCTTATTTTGTGGTGTGTTTTTGTATTGGGGTTTTTCGTAGGTTTTGGGATTGTGGCTTAGTGGGGTTTTCTAGCAAGGTCTATGGTTGCCTGAAGCGGTTCTCAATCAGAGGCAGGTGATTATCGTTGTCTCTGATTGGGAACCATATTTAGGCAGCCATATTCTTTGAGTGTTTCGTGGGTGATTGTTCCTGTCTCTGTGTTAGTTTGCACCAGTTTAGGCTGTTTCGGTTTTCACGTTACGTTTATTGTTTTTGTATTGTTTCGTGTTTCATCTTCATTAAAGATGTATCGAATTAATAACCACGCTGCATTTTGGTCCGACTCTCTTTCACCCAAAGAAAACCGTAACACTGGAGTTGCTTACCAAGATGACATAAAATGTCCCTGAGGGGCATAGTTAGAATGTTGACTTAAATCGGATTGAAAATGGCTGTTTAGCAATGATCAACAACCAACTTAACAGAGCTTGAAGAATAAATAAAAAATGATGTGCAAATATTTTGGGCTCCCGAGTGGTGCAGTGGTCTAAGACACTCAGTGCAAGAGGAGTCACCTGTTTCGAATCCAGGCTGCATCACATCCGGCCGTGATTGGGCGGTGTTTGTCCAGGTTTGGCCGGGGTAGGTCATCATTGTAAATAAGAATTTGTTCTTAACTGATTCGCCTAGTTAAATAAAAATAAATTGTACAATCCAGGTGTGCAAAGCTCTTAGAGACTTACCCAGAAAGATCCACAGCTATGAGGTGATTTGAATGTATTAACTCAGGGGTGTGAATACTTAAGTAAATTAGATGTTTAATTTTCAATAAAGATGAATCAAATCAGACCTTGCCCAGGTGAGTGAAATGGAGAGGTCGGAACATGAAATCGTAGTTGAAATGTGAACTGAAGTTTAAGTTGGAATCAGATGGGGCCTTTTTTCTATCAAACCTGGTACCAAAGTTTGCAAAGAGGACAATTATCTTCTAGCACATTTGTAGGGATTCATGTACTCAGGTAAGCAAAGGTTACAGTGCAGAATGTAAACGTGGTTATAGTTTGATAGAATAGGGGCCTAAATCTGATTCCAATTGGGCATCTAGTTCTGTGATTTCATCTCTTCCTAGGAATCCATTGTATTTTTCTTCCATGTGTTTAACATAAAACACATCATTAATTCATATCCGCAATACAGCATGGACTGTAGCCCAGCACGCACACACACACAAACACACACACAGAGAGAGACACGCCCTTAATGTACAGCACATCTGGAACAGAGAAAGAGGGGTCCCCCAACTCGTGATCTCTCATGCTGACAGCTGCACATGTGTGACCAATTAATGACATATATTCATATACTGTACACACAGGTGGACACAGGGGGACACACATACTACATACACACAACTGTGCAAACACACATACACAGACATTGTCTCTCATACAGCTGCAGTACACTGCCCCACCATAGCCGCAAGCAGGGATGCTGAGGGTGCTGCAGCACCCCCTGAAAAATATTAATTTTAAAAAGAAATACAAAATTGGTGAACTGGGCCTTTATTACTCCTGTATAAGTGGGGAAATTCACTTACAGTGTGTTACATTTAGTTTAGTATTGTGTCTCATATTCCTAGCACGCAATGACTACTTCAAGCTTATGACTCTACAAACCTTTTGGAAGCATTTGTTTTGGTTGTGTTTTGGATTATGTTGAGCATAATAGAAATGAATGCCAAATAATGTATTGTGTCATTTTGGAGTAACTTTTACTGTTAATAAGAATAGAATAGGTTTCTGAACACTATTACATTAATGTGGATGCTACCATGATCGCTAAAAATCGTGAGTTATTCGTGAATAAGGATGAGTGAGAAGGTTACAGAGGCATACAGTAAATATCATACCACCCAATGACTGCTAACCTCTGAGAGATTAGTGTGTTTTGCATGCTTTGTACAAAACACAACCAAAAGAAACTGCAAATGCATTCAATAACTTTGTAGTCGGGAGTGTATCAGCATGCCCCAACCATAACACACAACCAAAACCACAGCCTATGTCAATACAACAAAAACAGGAACAAATATTCAATATGCAGTACACTCATTGAAAAACAAATGCAAGCTCTAGATTTTTAAATGATCTGAAATAATCAACTGATTTACTTATCTGTCCAAGGGCCAAACCAAAGCCCAGCTCAGTCTAGGTGGGACAAGCTCTGTCTAGGAATCACATACAGTTACATAGAGTCATAGACAATGTGTGTGAGAGAGAGATAGAGGTCTGAGCTGAGCTTACCTGCAGTCTGCAGAGAGACAGAGCCAGCAAGAGCCCACAGAGACAGCAGCAGCACAGAGTCCATCCTTCCAGCCTAGACCCTGGTCTCAGCCGTTATGAGGGAGGCACACTGGGAAACAGAACATTTTGGGGAGAGGGGAACAAAAGGGAAAAGGGGGGAGAGAGAGGGAAGCATAAGGTACAGCCCAGGAACACACATCTGGTTTGCGTTGAGTGTTTAGAACACTGGGTAAAATTCCATTGGAAGAGACCTTTCACCCATTTATGTTGATAGAGCTGAGAGAAGGGGGTCAATAGATCAAACAGAGCAGCTGACATTACAGTCTCCCACTCACACACACATACCTGTAATCAACAGGGTCTACTGATCAAACAGTTACAGGTTCTATTATTACTACCTGAGCCAGATCTCAAACACACACACACAATGATAATGTAAGTGGTGCGTACTGGCGGCAGAGAAGTCAGGCGCAGGAGAGCGAAAACTGTGTTAGAACGCGCAGTTTAATAATAAAAATCACTATAAACAGAACAATCAATACAATGGGTACAAAACCAGTCACACACCAGAAATAACGTGCACAAACACTTACAATAAACAATTCCGGACAAGGACATGGGGGGAACAGAGGGTTAAATACACAACATGTAATGATGGTATTGAAACCAGGTGTGTGTGAAAACAAGACAAAATGAAAAATGGATCAATGATGGCTAAAAGACCGGCGACGCCGAACGCCGCCCGAACGAGGAGAGGAACCAACTGCAGCGGAAGTCGTGACAGTACCCCCCCATGACGCGCGGCTCCAGCAGCACGCCGACACCGGCCTCGGGGACGACCCGGAGGGCGAGGTGCAGGGCGATCCGGACGAAGACGGTGGAACTCCTGAAGCATTGAAGGGTCTAACACGTCCTCGACCGGAACCCAGCATCTTTCCTCCGGACCGTACCCCTCCCACTCCACGAGATACTGAAGGCCCCTCACCCGACGCCTCAAATCCAGTATGGAACGAACGGAGAACGCTGGGGCCCCCTCAATGTCCAAAAGGGGCAGAGGAACCTCCCGCACCTCAGACTCCTGCAGTAGGCCAGCCACCACCGGCCTGAGGAGAGACACATGGAACGAGGGGTTAATACGGTAATCGGGAGGAAGCTGTAACCTATAACAAACCTTGTTCACTCTCCTCAGGACTTTAAATGGCCCCACAAACTGCGGACCCAGCTTCCGGCAGGGCAGGCGGAGGGGCAGGTTTCGGGCCTCACTGCGGTGACGGTCTGCGTTCTCTTTTTGGCGCAGCACGGCCCGCTGAAGGTGAACACGGGCAGCTTCCCATGTCTCCTCCATGCGCCTGAACCGCTCGGTCTGACTCTGATGCCAAGGTGCCAGAACCGGCTGGTACCCCAGTACGCACTGGAAGGGAGAGAGGTTAGTGGAGGAGTGGCGAAGCGAGTTCTGTGCCATCTCGGCCCAGGGCACGAACGCCGCCCACTCCACCGGCCAGTCCCGGCAATAAGACAGCAGAAACCTGGCCACCTCCTGGTTTACTCTCTCCACCTGCCCATTACTCTCGGGGTGAAACCCCGAAGTAAGGCTGATCGAGACCCCCAGACGTTCCATGAACGCCTTCCAGATCCTAGACGTGAACTGGGGACCTCGATCAGACACTATATCCTCAGGCACCCCATAGTGCCGGAAAACGTGCGTAAACAAGGCCTCCGCAGTCTGTAGGGCCGTAGGGAGAACAGGCAGAGGGAGGAGATGACAGGACTTAGGGAACCGATCCACAACAACCAGGATCGCGGTGTTACACTGTGAGGGGGAGATCAGTAAGAAAATCCACCGACAGGTGCGACCAAGGCCGTTGTGAAACGGGTAAGGGGTGTAGCTTCCCTCTGGGCAAGTGCCTAGGAGCCTTGCACTGGGTGCACACCGAACAGGAGGAAACATAACCCTCATGTCCTTAGCCAAGGTAGGCCACCAGTACCTCACGCTCAAACAGCTCACTGTCCGTCCGATCCCAGGATGACCAGAGGAGGGTGACATGTGGGCCCAATAGATCAACCAGTCACGAACAGCAGACGGGACGCACAGACGCCCAGCGGGACACTGGACGGGAGCGGGCTCTGCATGTAACGCCTGCTCAATGTCCGCGTCCAGCTCCCACACTACCGGCGCCACCAGGCAGGAGTCGGGGAGTATGGGGGTGGGATCCATGGGCCGCTCCTCTGTGTCATACAGCCAGGACAATGCGTCTGCCTTCACGTTCAGGGTACCTGGTCTGTAAGAAAGGGTGAAAACAAAATGTGTGAAAAACATGGCCCACCTTGCCTGGCGAGGGTTCAGTCTCCTCGCTGCCTGGATGTACTCCAGATTGCGGTGGTCCGTCCAGATGAGAAAAGGGTGTTTAGCTCCCTCAAGCCAATGTCTCCACGCCTTCAAGGCCTTGACGACAGCCAACAGCTCCCGGTCTCCCACTTCATAGTTTCGCTCCGCCAGGCTGAGCTTCTTCGAGAAGAAGGCACAGGGGCGGAGCTTCGGTGGCGTGCCCGAGCGCTGAGAGAGCACAGCTCCTATCCCAGCCTCGGATGCATCCACCTCCACTATGAACGCCAAAGAGGGATCCGGATGGGCCAGCACGGGAGCTGAGGTAAACAGAGCCCTCAGGTGACCAAACGCCCTGTCCGCCTCAGCCGACCACTGCAAACGTACCGGGCCCCCCTTCAGCAGTGAGGTAATGGGAGCCGCTACCTGACCAAAACCCAGGATAATCCTCCGTAGTAGTTGGCAAACCCCAGATAAACCTCCAGTAGTAATTGGCAAACCCTAAGAACCGCTGCACCTCCTTTACCGTGGTGGGAGTCGGCCAATTATGCACGGCTGAAATGCGGTCACTCTCCATCTCCACCCCTGAGCTGGAAATGCGGTACCCTAGGAAGGAGACGGACTGCTGGAAGAACAGGCATTCCTCAGCCTTGACGTACAGATCATGCTCCAACAGGCGACCAAGCACCCTGCGCACCAGGGACACATACTCGGCGAGTATATCAGCTGAGTATATCAGAATGTCATCAATATACACCACTACACCCTGCCATGCAGGTCCCTGAAAATCTTGTCTACAAAGGCTTGGAAGACTGATGGCGCATTCATCAAACCGTACAGCATGACGAGGTACTCATAGTGCCCTGAGGTGGTACTGAAAGCCGTCTTCCACTCGTCTCCCTCCCGGATACGCACCAGGTTGTAGGCGCTCCTAAGATCTAGTTTGGTGAAGAAGCTCGCCCTGTGCATTGACTCAATCGCTGTGGCTATGAGCGGTAGCGGGTAACTATACCTCACAGGGATCTGGTTCAGACCTCGATAGTCAATACACTGGCGCAGGCCTCCCTCCTTCTTCTTCAGAAAAAAAGAAACCCGAAGAGTCGGGTGAAGTGGAGGACCGAATGTACCCCTGACACAGGGATTCAGAGACATATGTTTGCATAGCCACTGTCTCTGCCTGTGAGAGGGGATACACGTGACTCCTGGGAAGTGTAGAACCAGGAGATCTATCGCACAATCGCCCTGTCGATGGGGTGGTAATTGAGTCGCCTTCTTTTTGGAGAAGGCGAGAGCCAAATCAGCATATTCAGGGGGAATGCACACGGTAGAGACCTGATCTGGACTTAGCACCGTAGTAGCACCTACGGAAAGCCCTAAACACCTCCCCTAGCACTCTCGCGACCACTCCGTGAGAGCCCTCTGTTGCCATGAAATGGTGGGGTCATGACAAGCTAACCAGGGTAGGCCCAGCACCACGGGAAACGCAGGAGAGTCAATAAGGAAGAGACTAATTCTCTCCTTGTGACCTCCCTGCGTCACCATGCTCAGAGGAGCGGTGGCCTCTCTAATTAACCCTGACCCTAATAGTCAACTATCTAAGGCGTGAACGGGGAAAGGCACAGCAACGGGAACAATGGGGATCCCTAAACTATGGGCGAACGATCTATCTATAAAATTCCCAGCCACGCCTGAATCGGCGAGCGCCTTATGCTGGGAATGCGGGGAGAACTCAGGAAAAGTGACATAAAAAAACATATGTGCAACAGAGAGCTCTGGGTGAGAATGGTGCCGACTCACCTGGGGTGATGCCAGAGTGCCCTGCCTGCTGCCTCGATCCCCAGAGGAAACAACCCGTCACCGACTGGCAGTGTGACCTCTGCCCACAGATGGTGCACGAGCTGGAACTCCCTCCGGTCTCCCAGCGCACCGCCCATCCCAGCTCCATGGGTATCGGAGAGGGGGTGCGGGGGGGTGGAACCAACAGTCCCCGATCTGAACGTCCGCGGGTAGCCAGCAGGTTATCCAGCCGGATGGACAGGTCCACCAGCTGGTCGAATGTGAGGGTGCTATCTCTGCAGGCCAACTCCCAATGGACGTCCTTGCGCAGACTGCAGCGATAATGGTACCCGGGGTACCTGCCCCTGTTGACTCCATAAGTGAGGTCCGGAATTCTGTAAGGGGTGCGTACTGGCGGCAGAGAAGTCAGGCGCAGGAGAGCAAAAACTGTGTTAGAACGGCGCAGTTTAATAATAAAAATCACCGTAAACAGAACAATCAATACAATGGGTACAAAACCAGTCACACACCAGAAATAACGTGCACAAGCACTTACAATAAACAATTCCGGACAAGGACATGGGGGGAACAGAGGGTTAAATACACAACATATAATGTTGGAGTTGAAACCAGGTGTGTGGGAAGACAAGACAAAACAAATGGAAAATTAACTATGGATCAATGATGGCTAGAAGACCGGCGACGCCGACCGCCGAACGTCGCCCGAACAAGGAGAGGAACTAAATTCGGGCGGAAGTTATGCCAGATAAAGGTCCATGTCATCTCTGTTGGACAGTTGTTTTTATTGAGTCACTTCAACAGTGTTACAATCAAAGAAAAACTATACCATTTTACAGTTACTACTATAGTCTTCTGTCTATATCCTTTTTTATATTTAAAGAAAATACATATTTTGATAATAATGGAAACATTATTGTCATATCTTCTTATCATATATTATATGAGTGTTTGTATTATATGAGTATTTATATTATATTAGTATTTGTATTGTATGAGTATTTATATTATATGAGTATTTATATTATATTAGTATATTTATTATATGAGTATTTATATCATATTATTATTGTTATTATTATAACTGTCACGTTCTGACCTTTATTTCCTTTGTTTTGTCTTTATTTAGTATGGTCAGGGCGTGAGTTGGGGTGGGCAGTCTATGTTTTGTGTTTCTATGTTTGGTTTCTGTTTCGGCCTAGTATGGTTCTCAATCAGAGGCAGGTGTCGTTAGTTGTCTCTGATTGAGAATCATACTTAGGTAGCCTGGGTTTCACTGTTGGTTTGTGGGTGTTTGTTTCCGTGTCGGTTTGGTTTTCATTCATGTTCACATTTATTGTTTCTTAGTGTTAAGTTTGTTTTATAATAAACGATATGGACACTTACCACGCTGCGTTTTGGTCCAATCCCTGCTACATCTCCTCTTCAGATGAAGAGGAGGAAATCTGCCGTTTCAGTAACAAGTGACCACAAAGCACATCCAAAACAATATGTTTTGACCCTGTCCACTACAGCCCTGTTGATGTGGGTGGCCCCCATGTTTCCTGTAGAGCACAAACAACTCCTTGGTCTTGCTGATGTTGAGGGAGAGGTTGTTGTCCTGGCAGCGTGTCCTGAGGGTCAGTGTGGCGGAGGTGTTGTTACCTACCCTCACCCCCTGAGGGTGGCCCGTCAGGAATTCCAGGAGCCAGTTGCAGAGAGAGGTGTTCAGTCCCAGGGACCCAAATTTGGTGACGAGGGCAGTATTGTGTCTTTGGCTATGCCGGATTAAGTGATATGATATGCTATTCTATAAAATAATTTCTCCGTAATTAATATTACCTGATTGAGCTAATCATGTAAATGTAATTAGCTAGAGAGTCGGGCACCACAAAATAATCTTTATAGAACTTTTATCTTCCGAATAAACTCTTAAAGACCTAGTAATATTTTACATCAATAGCAGTCAATATTAATCGTCATCTTAATTCAGTCTCATCTGAAAGTTGTAAATTCTTAGTTATCTGCACGAACCCTGGCTAACAAGTTGAATTAGCAATGCAAAATTGGGTTTAATTATTTATTTACTAAATACCTAACTAATCACACAGAATTACACATACACATAATTAAATCATAACTTGATTACAAATTACATCATAAAGGAAAACGTCCCTGGTGGGCGGAACAGATATGACTGAAATTGCATCGTCTGTATATCTATTGAGGTGGTATGCAAATTGGAGTGGGTCTGTAGGGTGACTGGGATGATGGAGTTAATGTGTGCCATGACCAGCCTATCAAAGCACTATATGATGACAAACAATGCCATTAACAATGATCAAATAGTTGCTTTTCTTTAAGCCACAAGCATCTAGTTCATGGAGTTCCACCTAAAAACACAACCACAACCACCCACACCCACACACACACCCACACACACACCCACACCCACACCCACCCACACCCACACACACACCCACACCCACACACACACACACCCACACACACACACACCCACACACACACCCACACACCCACACACCCACACCCACACACACACCTACACCCACACACACATATATACATGCACACACACATACTTAAATATTAGCTAAAATAAATATAAAGAGAGGACATCAAACTATTGCTAAAGAGTAGTACCACTACCAGTGACTTTGCTCATAAATACTTTGTTGTGGGAAAATGTACATGATACGATTGTGATGTGTTGTTGTCTCACCTAGCCACACTACATGACCAAAAGTATGTGGACAGTTGCTCGAAGAACATCTCATTCTAAAATCATGGGAATTGATATGGAGTTGGTCCCCCCCTTTGCTGCTATAACAGACTCCATTCTTCTGGGAAGGCTTTACACTAGACGTTGGAACATTGCTGTGGGGACTTGCTTCCATTCAGCCACAAGAGTATTAGTAAAGTCAGGCACTGATGTTGGGTGATTATGCCTGGCTCACGGTCGGTGTTCTAATTCCTCCCAACTGTGTTCGATGGGGTTGAGCTCAGGGCTCTGTGCAGGTCAGTCAAGTTCTTCCACACGGATCTCGACAAACCATTTCTGTATGGACCTCGCTTTGTGCGGGATCATGAGTGGCGCAGCGGTCTAAGGCACTGCATCGCAGTGCTAGAGGCTTCACTACAGGTCTGGGTTTGATCCCGGGTTGTATCACAACCGGCCGTGATCTGGAGTCCCATAGGGCGGCACACAATTGGCCCAGGGTCGTCCGGGCTAGGGGAGGGTTTGGCCGGGGTAGGCCGTCATTGTAAATAAGAATTTGTTCTTAACTGACTTGCCTAGTTAAATAAAGGTTAAATAAATAAATACAAAAATTGTGCACAGGGGCAGTGTCATGCTGAAACAGGAAAGGGCCTTCCCCAAACTGTTGCCACAAAGTTGGAAGTCTAGAATGTCATTATATGCTGTAGCGTTAAGATTTCCTTTCACTGGAACTAAGGGGCCTAGCCCAAACCATAAAAACAGCCCAGACCATTTTTCCTCCACCAAACTTTACAATTGGCACGATGTATTGGGGCAGGTAGCATTTTCCTGGTATCCGCCAAACCCAGATTCGATTTGATGAACTGACTTATTGGAAAGGTGGCATCCTATGACGGTGCCACGTTGAAAGACACTGAGCTCCTCAGTACGGCCATTCTACTGTCAATGTTTGTCTATGGAGATTGCATGGCTTTGTGCTCGATTTTATACACCTGTCTGCAACGGGTGTGGCTGAAATACCCAAATCCACCAATTTGAATGGATGTCCACGTATATATAGTGTATCTTAAGATGAATAAGAGTGTCTGCTAAATAACAAAAATGTCAATGTAAAACGTGAGTAAATATAAAGAAAACAGAGAAGCAGTAAGTAAGAACAATCTTTTATTTGTGTTTTCGGGAAAGTTCGACGACATCCCCATTGCCAGCACTGAGTGGGCTGGAACAGTGGACATCACCGGTGCAGATGGGTAGTTGTAGTTCAATAAAAGTCACTATAAGAGTTATCATCATCCACGTCAGGGAGATCAGGAACAACATCCAGTTGGGAGAGCATACATACAGTCACTGAGGTGAAAATAGGCTGCTGAAAACCAAGAGGAAAACTGTGGCTAGCGTGCATAGTCCATACACAACTAGAGAACTGAACAGACGTGTACAGTCAGAAGTACATGGGATTCTACCGCTGTCCTTCTCCAGGTATGAAATGAGCCAGCGAGATTGTGGAATCCATGATCAACAGAGAAACCAAGATGGCCGTCTTCCTCTGGGAACTGTGTTTCAGAGAAGTCCGGATAGAAACTGTCCGTAGGGGTTATGAACAAACCAGCGTCCCTCAAGGGACCAAAACAGGATGTATATGGTGCAGGGCAGGAAGTGACATAAAAACCGGGATGCATTTCTGAATAGTCTCTCTGTGAGGATAGCTTGAGTTCAAAGATGCTTCAATACGAAACAAATCATGTTCATCCAAAGAAATAAAATCATTCAATTATATATAACAGCAACAATAAAGGGGGGTAACAATCATCATAATCATAGTAATGGTAGTTATTTATAACATGGTCGTTGAGGAAAAGAAGCACTATCACTGGGTTGACTGGGCCCTTTCTCTCCCCTGGGTTTAGTGAGTCGGTAGTGAAACACGACACTATGTGGATACTAAGACGATGCTCAACAACACAGAAATGCCGGAAAACTGACAGAAAGTATCAACAACCTTAATAAATCAACATTTTAAATTTTGGCTTTTTTATTAGTCCCAGAAATCTGAGAATTTAACACCATTCCGATCGATGGGGAGAGTAATAATAGCATAATCTCAAATGATAACCTATTCCCTAGGTATATGGGAGAATAGGGTCACATTTGATATGACACCCTACCACAAACCCCATCTCCTGGAATACATTTGCATATACGCAGTCATACACGCATCTCATCTCTGCAACATTCACACTTAGCATATACCTATGTAAAATACACAAACTGGTATATTCAATATAGACAATATTTATCTTCTACCAATAATAAGAATGCTATCTAAAATCATTAATATAGTACAATAACACAAGTGTGCTTTTTCCTGGGTAGTTGGTGGACTATTTAGGAGGGTGTGAAGACATTGTGGTATTATGTATACAATCTAGAACCACAGAGACCGGTTGTTAGGATTGGTTAAAGGTAAAAGTAGCCTTTTCGTGATTGGTTGTAAGCGACATTAACCGTGTTGGGATTGGATCAATTCGATATAAAAAAAAACATAGGAAGGAAGAAAACATCACAATGCAGAGAGAAGATCAAAACGGTCCACTGTAACCAGAACAACTAAAAAATCCTACCAACCCAGCTTGGGCAAGATATTCTATATCAGTTAGAACTGACAGCAATCTAAAAAGGACAAAAAGTGACAGAAAGAGAGCGAGAGAGAGAAATGGCCAAGGGCTTAGCAATATGAGTTCATAGTATACATAATAAAAACTAACAGTCGCCCCATCCATTAGCTGTAGTGTGATTGAATGCCCTGCTAGTCTTGGGGTCACATAATACAATTCTCTATATGACAGAGGAGATAGTGCAGCTATAATCAAATGTAAGAGCTGTTGCACCAAAGCCCAGACATCTAGACAACTACTAAACAGTCCAAACTGTTAAAAGGTTGCAAAAGTTGTAACAATATGAAGGACTTGTTATTTACAAACACTGGACAAGTGCTGAAGATTGTGCTGGGTTAATAGTGTTTCTCCCATTTCTCTCTCTCTCTCTCTCTCTCTTTCACTTTCCTACCATTTCAGCCCAAACCCCATCAGTTAGAAACACAACAAAGGAAACAAATTAAGTGCTTGAGTAAAATCCACAAAGAAATGTTGAACTGTACAATTTTAAAATCATTTTGCTCTCTATTTTACAGTTTAAAATGGCCACCTTGCCTCCTAGTCCCTGACTCTGAATCCTGTCTAAAAATCCCTAACACCTCTAAAATAGCATCTCCTTTATCAATTTACTTTAAAAAGATATTTTGTCATAGCCCTCCATCTCTCTATATCTTACATCTTTCCCATTCATATAGAAAATATACAAAAATGATTTCCAAAATTTGCTCCCCCTCTAGTCTTAATATAAAAATATACAATTCTCCGATATCAAAATCCTCTTCTCTTCTTTCGTCTAAAGGGGCAACAGTCCTCCGGATTATGTAATCTCTCTGTCCCTAACCTTTAACCCTGCCCACTCTGACATCATCAAAATGTGACACCTGAGCTTCTTTATATCACCCTTCTCATCATCTCATACATTCATCATCATCATCATCATCGTTATCATCATCATGTCACCCCATTCCACCCATCAGTTTCTTCTCTTTTTCCTCCTCTTCTTCACTGGTCTCCATGGCGATTCTCATATTTGTTGAGAATGTTGCGGCAGCGACCGAGCTCCTTCCTCATGTCAGCCACTTCCTGTCTGAGTGCCTGGTTCTCTCTCTCCAGGAAGGCAGCGCGGACCGAGATCTGGTTTTCCTTCAAGCGCCGCGCATCACGAGAACGCTTGGCCGCCTCGTTGTTCTTACACCGCCGGGACCAGTACTTATCATCCTGAAAGAGGGAGACACCGTTAGATACAGACCTACTGACATTACCTTGTAGAAAATGATCTGACTCTGGACCAGAGGTTAGGGACAACTTCTACCAACTCTTAATACTTCTACCTACTCTCTGACTACCAACCTTGAGGTCTGCTGGCACCAGCATCTTGCGGGCCTTCTTGATCATGGGCTGTGGTTTGAGTTCGTCCTCGCTGAAGCGGTGTCTGCGGGGGTCGAAGGCGTCCTGGCCGGGCACACTGGACAGAGCCACATCGGCCGCGTCGGGTTCAAAGCCACCCATCACGTCTGGACCGTTGGATGTGGGTGTCATGAGAGGAGTGCAGGACGAAGAGGAGACAGAGGAACCAGGCGAGCCGCAGTCGTCGTTCATGCTCGATTGACTGCCTCCTGAAAGAGAGAGAATCGGTTGTTATTTTATTATTAAACCTTTATATGAACCAAGAGATTCCATGTAGATACATTATGACTCACTGACCTCTCAGGTCCATCAGAGAGCAATAACACACAGCATTTATCTACAAGTCAAAATCTGTAAAGTAAAAGAGCTGTAGAGCTGATAGGCTGCAGTTACAGACCATGTCCACCAGGTGGTGGAAGGGAGCTACTTTCTGCTCTGAGAAACTAATAAACAGGAACGTTTTTCTCCCTGCATTCAAGTGTGAATTCTACAGACCAAGTCTTTCCAAGTATCGTGAGCATGAGTTTCACTTCAATATGAGTCAATTATCATGGAGAAATTGAACTCAAATGGGAACTTTACATATGCAAGAGCACTATTCTCAAGTTTTCTTGTGTATAAACATTCAATATCACCCTTTTAGTCAGAGTATATATTTCAATCCTGGTTTAATATTATTATCAACATGCCCAGACTCCTATAAGGCTGGTTTTGACAGTTTTCTTGAAATGTTTCTAACTGTTATACAACTGTCACCCCACCCCTTGAAATCAGTTCTTTAAAGCTCACTCACCCCCTTTAGGGCCTAATGCACATAACACCTTGACATTCCTATCATAAAGACCCCAAACAGCCTTTTCCTCTTCCTATTCCTCCTTTACGAGAACACAATCAGAACACAGCCTACACTACACCCACCTCGAGTTAAGTCAATTGTCAGGTGTCTAAATGAAAACTCAAATCAGATCATTACAAATACGTTCTCCTGTCTTGCCTCATAATTTGTGTTACACTGTAACGACTATGTAGCAAACACATCATCCAACCCGCAATATCAATTTTGGCTTCATCAATTCTTCTTTTACAATAATATCCGATTTGTCTTGTAAATGTGAAAGTGTCGTATTTAACTCATGTCTAAACTGTCTAAAGTGTATTATTGTGACATGTGACATTGGACTGAAATGCAGCTAAAAAACAACCCGTTTATGAAGGGTTAAACACAATGGCTACTGACATTCCCCATCTACTGTACAGCATCACATCTTAATCATTACTATCTCTGTAAATCTCTCTCTTCTGCATTCAAACATTCCATTTGAACTTCAGTATCAGCAGGCAATGGGAACCTCTTCCTCCCCCCTCCCTCCCTCTCCCTCCCACCCTCGTGCCGCTCCGCTCCTCCCAGTCCTCCGCTTGGCCCTGCCTCTCGTTCTCCTGCTCCAGTGCTCACAGCCTCTGCACGTGAAGGGACGCTGCACGTGCACATTGCTGTAGCGTGTGAGGTGAGGAGAGATTTAAAGACACGCGATCACAAGCATTCACTACACACACCTACTTCCTCTCCTTATCTCTGTCTCGATCTCCCTATGTACAGTAAGACCGTAGTGTTCAGTAAATGGCTGGTTGGACCTGAATTGAACATAAACTAACCAAACCAAACCCCTTTGTCAGCGCTGTGAGATGCATTTGTTAAATGTCTACTCTGTCTCTTTCTCTCAGGCAGCCTAAATGTTAAACCTAGCTCAGTGTGAAGGGTAGTTTGTAGCCTACAGGAAATTCCTGTCGTTGCTTTCTCAACCCCTCCTTGTTGTTCCCTCTCTGTCAAGTTAACTCAGCGTTAAGGGATTCCATTTGGCTTCACAGAAAATGATGCTTGGTCACCATAGGAGAGGAGTTCAATATGAGTACTGAGGACAACTTAAAGAGCTGAATCACATGAAGACTTTGTGCAGACTTTACTACAGCCTTCTCTCTACGGACATAACCACCCTGTATTGATACAGGGTCACCATGGTAACTGCCATGTCACTGATCCTCCATTTTAGTCCTTCATCTAGTTGCCACTTCACAAGGCCAAAACAACATGGCACCATAATCCTTGCTTCATTTGGCCAAACTGGACCACTGAATACATTGTCGATACCATGTGAGCTACGATACATTCACCAACCACCCACCACCCCTACAATCCCTTTCCATAGAATCACCATAAACCATCTCAATCTCCACCCCTCTCCCCATGTTCCTACTGAAGATGTGTACAATAAACAGATGTACACTGTTCCGTATTGTATCCATGGGATAAAATCATCATAGAAATCTCTGTATGTTGCCCTCCCCTCCTCCGACACCCGGTTCGGGTTACTCACCATAGTCAAGTCCTCCCTGCATGTTGGACTGGGCCACCTCCAGGCCGATGAGCGACGGAGAAGATGAGGATGACGAGGAGGAGGCTGAAGAGCAGGGTGGGGGCGATGAGGGCGGGCACTGGGAACTCTGATTGGGCACCGCCGACTGGGAACTCTGGGATGGGATCTGGGCTGTACTGGAACTGTTCTGGCCGTGGACTCCGCCCATGCCGTTCTCTGTGAGGAATTCCTCCAGGTCCATGTACTGCAGCTGGAAGAGGCCTCCTTCCACTGGCAGGGTCCTCTCCCACAGGAGGGGTCCCAGGAACGCAGACTGGTTAAATCCTCCAGCTCCTCCTCCGCTGACGTTACTGTTGCTGCTGCTCACCCCGCTGCTGCCACTACGCATGTTGCAGCCGCCGTTCCCGCCACCCAAGGAGTCCTCATCCATGTCTGTGATGGTTCTGTCTTTGTCTGGGATGGTGGGAGAGAGACAAAATGGAGGTTATTGGTTAGTAAACGATGGACAGGGGTTGGAACTCTCAAGAGTTGTAGTTGTCGCATCAAATGTTTGACCCTTGGTGCTGTCAGAGGTGATTTTGGGATTATAAAAAAAATAAAAAATAAAAAGTGTTATGGTATCCCACTAGATACACTCCCTAAAGTCTGGTTCCTCACAAGGTTTCTTCCATATACACTCTTTGCTTTTTAGTTTTGGGGGGGAATTTATTAGGGTCATATGACAGGATAAAATTATCTTATGTCCAAAGCTGTAGGCGTTCTTGTAAACCTATTTAATTTAATTCAATGAGACAAGAGGGTGCTATGGCCCAAGCCTCATAGCTGTTGAGGCCCAGAGGCACAATGATCCTATAGATGTGTCAACTCTACAGATACTGAGAGATAGATGATATCTGTGGAATGGTGTGACCATTGGATGCATCAGCTGCACTGCTATGTGCACAAACACCACTGAATGCTTCAGTCAGACCGTAACAGATGGTCATACAAGAAACTGCACAAGAATCCAAATCAGAATGCTGGATGAAAAGCAATATGATTTTTACTACATGTCTCCATGTCTATGTCTATATTTGGTGAGACAAATGAATTTGGTAATATAGGCATCCATACCACAGGCCTCGCAGGTACTGTTTAAGCATGTCAGATATTATACCAAAAGATGTCGTCTTAATCTGCATGCTAATCTAAAACTATGCCAGGGGGTTGGAGGGCGGAGATTATAATCCATATGAGAACATCATGCTCAGCTCACAGCAGAGTGCAACATGGGATGGCACCATCATTCTATTGGACATTTGGGGGTCATAATTGGACAGTGAGTGACCTTTGTGTTTGGATAAAAGTGTTTGTTATGCTTAATGACCATGTAATAACGTAATGGCATATTGGTTTCCTTACCCTATAAACTGTCTATGGATAAGGTATGACAGTAGTTTCCCTGGCACTGTTTCCACATGCTAACGTTTTAGCATTTGTGGCACAAATCCTATTCAAGTAATGGGACCGATATTAGCATGTCCAAATCATCCAAAAGTATCTCAAGTTGACTGTGAAGCTCAACAAAGTCACTTTTAGATGATTTGAACATGATTACTATCCCATAATTTCCTTTCTGGTTTACTGCTCTATACTATAGGAGTGGTTGGATTATATTAACATTTTCCAAAGAGCATTTGATCCTACACTCTTAGAAACAAGGGTTCCAAAAGGGTTATTTGGCTGTCCCCATAAGAGAACCCGTTTTGGTTGCAAGTAGAACCCTTTTGGGTTCCATGCAGAACCCTCTACATTGAACCCAAAAGGGTTCTACCTGGAACCAAAAATAGTTATTCAAAGGGTTCTCCTATGGGGACAGCCGAAGTACCCTTTTAGGGTCTAGATAGCACCTTTTTTTCTAAGAGTGTAAGTTCTGTTCTGAGACAAAGTTTCCCTATTCTGGTCCTGACCTGTACTGTCAGAAGTGAAAATACAAACTGACCATGAATCAGTTCTAAAGGACAACTGCCACCACCATGTATATCCTATTGGTGTGTGTTGGTTGCAGAATGTCAATCATGAATCATCATTCAGAGCTGAGTTCTGTACTGAAGAACCACACCAGTATGTATACCTTATCAGTTTTGTTTCTAAACAACATGTCTGACTGTGGTGCATGTGTCATGTCATGTGCGTGTGACAATGGCAGGGCCATATATTAAGTTATGCTGGTGAGCACAGCTGTCTTCACTGTACTGTACTCAATTGAGTCAGGCAAACAATAGAGACTGGTAGATATGATTTCATTGAATGTCAGTTACAAAATATGCTAAATAACAGAAATAGGATTGTACCCTGATGAAGACAGCTTGGCTGTCGAAACGTTGGTAAAATATTTTTTTTGCATCTGAGCTCGTAGAGTGTGCGGCTCTCCTTTATTTTTAAATAACAGAAAAACAACATTGGCATGCAGTGTCTGTTGTAAGTGCAGCAAAGAGCAACATTGTTGCACTGTAGAACCTTCAGTGGTAACAGCATGATAACAATGTTAATCAAAGTTCTCACCTTTAACGTCGCAGCAGTCTTTGAGAATTGCACGGTCTCCCTTCATCGGATGCTGCAGGAGGGATTTCAAACTAGCCATGGAGTTGAGGTGTCCACCGCTGATGGAGCCACCAGACTGGTTGCAATTCCCGAACTGTGGGCTAGCGCCGGCTGGGAGGTCCGGGGTCAGGAGCTGGGTGAGCTGCCTGGACATAGTTGGCCGGACCTGGTTGTTGATTAGGATCCTGGGGCGCAGGCGGAGTCGAAAGGACTGGCAGATTGATCACCGCTATCCAATTAACGAGAATATTGAATTAACATTTATCATAGTTAGAATTGGGTACAAACCAGATGCAATGAATAGTCTATTTAAAATGACATTACAAACTTGTTGAAATAATATAAATCGCATATGTGAGTGCATATCTCGACAAGATATGAGAACATTAAAGTTTGACTCCCAGGCTCAGTATGCCAGTGTAGCCCAATAATAACAAGCAATGGTTGCAAAACGTGTCCCTTTGATTTGTTTAGAATGTCAATAAACATGTTCTTACCTTTCCCTCTATTTAGGCTATGAAGTGTTCTTATATCCACTGTTGTATCATTATAATAGACAGTATTCCAGTAGATATGGTGCAACACTATATTATTTTAAATCCCCGGTGCAGATCAAGATGTTATTCTCCAATAGAGACCAGTTGTAAACGTCAAACTAATGACTGGTGCCCATGGTCAATTCAAAGGTGGACAAAATAAAATCCGAGTTGGAGTCAATAAATTGTTGTCGAAAAATATCCTGAGTTGATCAACACCCCAAAAAATGACGATTCAAATATGATCAAAATGAAACTCGAAGCAAGGAAAAATAATGTCCTACTCCACAATGCCAAATGAACAAATAATGAAGAGCGAAAAGCGGAGAAGGCTCTGAGTACGCGCACTATTTGTCGGGTGACAAGCTGTATTACTTTTTTCTTGAAGCTTTCCTGTCGCTCTATCGTTCTTTCGGGAGGGGGGGGTCTTCTTTTCCCCCGCGTACTTTGTGTAGCCAACGTACTGAAGCACGGGCTTGGATTTGGGCTGCGCGACGGCTGTCCTCTCAGCTGGAACGAACACGGGCAGTTCACGTGACGTCACAACTCATAGGGCAAGGCGCGAGAGAAGGCATGATTGGCTTATTTGTTCAATATGCATGACAAACACACAACCCCCCTCGTGCCACACCTCGAGGGGGCACGCCAAGCACTTGTTGTTTGTATGCTCATGGACAGACGGACAACAAATGGACAATTAGCAATCACCCGCCACCGTTATCATCATGACTTTGAATGAACATCTTTAAATGACACTAGCAATTGAGGGGACCTTGAGACATATCCTCTATAGAACGTTAATCTAGGCATACAGATTATTGCCCAAATAGAATGCCAATGTGATTATTTCATTATAATGGCAATGGGCCCTGCACCATTCTATGAGCAAGCAACTGAGTGTAGACTACAGTTTTCCCAGTCCGCTTGTAATCCAGAGAAAACGTGAGTGGCTGCCGGGTTTTCAGGCGAAAGGAACACAGCAGCACGTTGCTCCCTAAAAGCAGAATAGCTGTAATAGCGCACATGGCCCAGTCACGAGGAGGTGCAACCCTTATATGTTGCTCTAGTTTCGATTGGTTGGAGAAAATAATGTATCCTCCCCTAGTGAGCGCTTATTGGAAAGAACTAGGCCACCCGCCCCGCCCTACGGATTCCCCCCATGCTACGGCCGCGTGAGACCGATTCAAAGCAGAACAGCGCGAGGTGTCTGCAGTACTGTATTTTAACCCACAGTCAAAGAGCCACAGGAAATTGTTTCCTTTTTTTTTGACTGCTAGTCGGACATTGGAAAAACAATATTTAGACAGATCCCAGGAACAATATACATCCTTCTGAGGATATTACTGTGTGACCCAGTCACTTGTTTTCTCTACAAATAGGCATATGCCAACAGCATGAGTATAATTAATGGGGAAACAAATGATACACTGATTGATGATAAACTATCATACATGTGTGTTTACTGCAAAACGAACCTTGCATGCCTTTATGCCTGACCTATTCATGATAATTAATCTGTTAGAACAATTTGAGAAGGTTTGAGAGAGCATAAAACAGACCTACAGAAGAGGTAGTTAGAATATAGAAAAGACTGACAATGACCTTAAATTACATTCACATGGTCTAAAAATGGTTTTCTATTTGAAATCATAAGCAATTTTGCTTTAAACTATAGTAGGCTCTTGTTATTGTGGCAGCACCATCTCACCAGATTAAATGTACTTAGCGAACAAAGGTGACTCTGATTTGATAGGTAGGCTATAATATGCTTCTTCGGCTGTAGTCCTACATGACATGTGGGAAATGCACTAACACACGAACAGACCATGGTATCTAGGTTTCTTTTTGTATTTAGACATGAATTATTGATGTTTAGTAGTATTTGGTGTTGAAACAGAGGGAATAAGCATAATGAAGCGAAATGTGCATATCCCTCTATAGCAGTTAGTGTGACAGTGCTGCTGCCACCTAAAAAATACTTAAGTCAAACCAGAACATCAGACCACAGCTGTCATATTTCATTAAGGTGAACTCTAATACTGTAGTCTACATTACAATAGCCTATATCCACACAAACTAACAGAACTAGGTCAGTAGGACAGCCATAACTGCCTTGCCATTCTGTATGTAGACTATGTATGTATGCATTTATGTTGATGTTCTATCTGTGTCTACACAAATAGATGTATCTCACACTCGCATGCAAGCATGAGTCTGCAAACACACACACACATTTGTACACACTCGGTCACTCACATGCACACACGGCTCAGACGTGCACACTTACTGACACACACAGCTCAGACATGGACACTGCACGTTTCCGACTCTTGAATCCACCCCCTATTGGTGTAAAATACATGTGACTGCCACACTCTAAAACACAGGGGCCAGAGTACAGTGAGCAGAAATGAGTTGCCTAATGCCATCTAGTGGATTTAACATAATACTGTAGGCTGTAGATGTCCATTATTTATTTATTTTGGGTGGTTGTGAGTTGTGGCCATTTCAAATTGGGGTCATGGAAAGCAAAGCAACAAAAAAAAGCATTTCTGGTCAAATATGCAACATTAATTGGATTGACCTGCCAATAAGTTGGATAACCATAGTGGTGCTGGATAACCATAGTGGTGCTGGATAACCATAGTGGTGTTGGATAACCATAGTGGTGCTGGATAACCATAGTGGTGCTGGATAACCATAGTGGTGCTGGATAACCATAGTGGTGTTGGATAACCATAGTGGTGCTGGATAACCATAGTGGTGCTGGATAACAATAGTGGTGTTGGATAACCATAGTGGTGCTGGATAACCATAGTGGTGCTGGATAACCATAGTGGTGTTGGATAACCATAGTGGTGCTGAATAACCATAGTGGTGCTGGATAACCATAGTGGTGTTGGATAACCATAGTTGTGCTGGATAACCATAGTTGTGCTGGATGACCATAGTTGTGTTGGATAACCATAGTTGTATTGGATAACCATAGTGGTGTTGGATAACTATAGTTGTGCTGGATAACCATAGTTGTGTTGGATAACCATAGTTGTGTTGGATAACCATAGTGGTGTTGGATAACTATAGTTGTGCTGGATAACCATAGTTGTGTTGGATAACCATAGTTGTGTTGGATAACTATAGTTGTGCTGGATAACCATAGTTGTGCTGGATAACCATAGTTGTGCTGGATAACCATAGTTGTGTTGGATAACCATAGTGGTGCTGGATAACCATAGTGGTGCTGGATAACCATAGTGGTGCTGGATAACCATAGTGGTGCTGGATAACCATAGTGGTGTTGAATAACCATAGTTGTGCTGGATAACCATAGTGGTGCTGGATAACCATAGTGGTGCTGGATAACCATAGTTGTGCTGGATAACCATAGTGGTGCTGGATAACCATAGTGGTGTTGAATAACCATAGTTGTGCTAAGTTGAAATGTATTTGTATATCCATGATGACATCCTGAAATCCATCAGGCCCACACATCTATTTAACTATATCTGGGACAAAACTATTATACTGATGTTGGTATTTGTAACATTGTTCTCATTATAGAGTCAATACCCACATGATTAGTTATCAGTAACTATGCCGTTCATCATCATTAGCCTTACATGATACATGGAGAAAAAGCACAGCAGAGAACACTTATGTTTTATTCAATGCTGAAGTATAATCAACAACTATCTTTGTTTTAAGTAAATAAAGTGATAGAAATGTACTTAGAACTATTCTTTTTCTTTAGAAGATAAAACAAGGCCTGACAGGGTTATGAACATGATTGCAACTCAGCAAAAAATAAGAGAAGAGGACAGAATCCAGGTTTGGCAGGTAGACAGATGGAGTTAAACACACATTAATACATGTAATCATAACTGGTTTTGCTACTATGAAGGAACAGTAAAAGCTAAATAAAGTACTTTGTGAAAACAGAAACACAGCAGTGATAAGATATTAACACAATATACGTTACAGTGAGCTTTGTTCATCCTGTCTTGATCTCAATATCTTGGTATAAAAGCTACAATTGTTTCCACAGGCATGAAAATTAAATAAAGTCATGATTAGCAAGGCTTTTTGTAAGATACACTTTTTTGTCTGGAAGTGGTATTCACTTCAATCTATTAAGATTCTCAAATGTATTTTTAAAGACGTGATTAAATCACTGGGGACATTTTTCAGGACTTTGTTAACTTACGCTTAAAACACGTCCTTTTTGGATGTACTGAATTAATCATCACATAGTGAGTTCACAACCTCCGCAACAAACTGACCAAAAAACACACATGCACCGACAAACAGACTGCCTCTCTACCAACCAGAAGTCTGTGTCCCACCCTCTCCCTACTCCTACTAAATGCACTTTTTACATAAAAAATCCCCAAAGGGGCTCTAGGTGAACATCAACAAGACATAGTACACAGCAGAGACAGAGTTATCATACAGCTAGGGGTATAGAAGGGATGCTAGTAAGGCTGAGGGGGTAGAGTTAAATTAGCAGGTCAAATCACCTAAACATGTCTAATAACTGCACAGTGTCAGCCAAGCATAGTGTCAATGCACTTAAGGGTTAATGATCATATGAAAACAGTCATGTCTTTCAACATCCTCCCATACAGTTTGGATGGAAGAATTCCGGGTGATCGTTGGTTGATCTACAGTAGTTCATGTTGTTAAAACACTCGTTCTAACAGTCAGTGAGTTGAGTTGATGAGGTCCAGACAGACACCAGACCAATTTAAAACACCCCCCCTCCCAAAGGCTTTTGTTTTTTAAAGTCCATCTTCTTCTATGTATAGTCCATAACTGATAACCTCTCCCTTTCCTATCAATGAAAATCTAAACACGACTACCTTAGAATTCAGCAAGCTCAGTATCTGTACTCTGTAAGCAGGGAGTGCGACATCTCCCCCTGCTCCTCTCTGCTCTTCCTCTCCCCCGCCCTCTTGGACAACTTCAGGCGGATAGCACCACCTCGTGGAAGTCCCTTGGCCCGATGTCGGCAGGTCACCTTGTGCCTGCGGAGGAGGGGGGCGTTCCAGAAGCGAGCAGAGCAGCGTCTGCAGGAGAAGGACCCTCGGGCGCGATGAGTCGCCCGGTGGATGAAGGCTTCCAGGAGCCTGTGAGACTGCTTCCCACACACACCGCAGCACAGACGCTCCTGGGGGGACAGGACTCTCTGAGTGTGTTTAGCTGCCCTGTGGGCTAGCAGGCCGGCCTGGCGGGCGAACATGGCGTGGGGACAGATGGAGCAGGAAAAACGTTTCACTGGGACTTTGAGAGATGACAGGATTTGTATCTTCATCCCTCTTGTTGTAACCAGCTCATATCCTCCCCCTCCCGCCCCCCTCGTCTAATCTTCAACAGAAGCTTTTTCTTCCTCAGCTGTTTTTGCAAAACAGACCTCCTCTTCCTCTGGTCTTTCCTCTCCTCGTCTCTGACGAAGCCTGAGGACTCCCCCCACATGTCCCCCCTTCCCTCCCTCCTGTCGGACTTTCTCTTCTTCTTGTGTCTCCTCATGTCATCGTGTGATTGGATGTTCCTGTGGTGTGGTTGCTGGGACTGTGGCTCTGAACGGTGGTGGTGATGTGAAGAATGGTGGTGGTGGTGGTGGTGGTGATGGTGGTCAGATGGCAGCTCTGTGAGGGGCTGAAATGGAGCTGTAGTGTGAAGGGTGTGACTACTGGACCCAGCTGGGTAAATGTGCTCCCCTTTCACCCTTGCTGGGGAATGCTGGTGCTGAGGGGGCATGATTGTGGAGTTGGGTGGCAGGGGCTGAGAGTAGGGAGGGATGCTGGAGGCTGAGGAGTGGGCCGTACCAGCATCATAGAAAAGGGGGGAGTAGCCAGCTGGGGGCTGAGGTGGCTGTTGTTGATGACTGTGGGTGACAACACTGTGACTCTGCTGCCCCCCGTGGCCCTCAGTGGAAGGTGCCATCTGAAGGAGGGCGTTGGTGGCTGCCTCGCTCTCTGACGCAGTCCCACTCACTCCACCACCAGCTGCACTGTTTACCCCTGACCCACTGCCGTCCCCTTGTGCGTTGTCAGGGCCGGTGCGGGCCAGGCCGTGCTGTGACAGCCTGTGTCGAGTGAGGCTGTTGGAGTAGGCAAAGGCCTTCCCACACACCTCGCAGCTGAACAGCTTCTCACCTCCGTTCTCATGGACCGTCTGGTGATGAGCCGTCAGGTGGAAGTGATGACGGAAAGACTTCCAGCATATGGCACAGGTGTAGAGCCTGGGCGGGGGCTGGCTGTTGGAGCCTTGAGGCTTGACATCTTGGGGGTATGAATAATAGGAGGAGGAGCTGTTTCCTTGGTTCTGTTCCCTGTCTTGGCCCATCCCACATGATGGGTTTGTGTTGAAGTTGTTGAGGTTCTCCCCTCCTGGTGTTGTGGGGACCTCTTCCAGCTCCCCTTTCTGATGGAGTTTCCCGTGCCTCTTGAGGCTCTGGGAGTAGCCAAACTCTTTCCCACACAGGCTGCACTTGTAGTTCTTCTCCCCAGAGTGAACGGTGTGGTGCTTGGTGAGGTGGAAGGCCTCTCTGAAGTGCTTCCCACATGTACTGCAGCGGTGGGGCTTCTCCCCAGTATGGACACGGTCGTGCCTACGCAGGGTCTCGCGGCGTGCAAACCCCCTGCCGCAAACACTGCACAGATATGGCCGCGGGATGTTGCTCGACTCCCTGGGAGCTCTGGGGGTGTACTGCCTGCGTTTAGGGGGAGCGTTGGGGTCTTTGGGCTTTCTGGGTTTCCGGGGACGTTTTGGTTTGGCAGCAGGGTTCTGTGGATCATTCCCCTGCTGTTGGTTGTGGTTCATATTACCACTCATACCATCCTGGTTCGCTGCTCCTCTATAGGTCTTATCCATCCCAGATGTTGATGAAGGGGACCCCAAGGGGCCTAAGTCCAGCCCCCCCAACAGCCCTCCGATGATATCCCTCCTATCGTCGCCTCTGTTCCCACTGTTCATATCACAGTTGGCGGCAGCTGCGGCGGCGATGGCTGAGATGGCGTTGTTGACAGAGCTGGTGACGTCGTCTTCAGAGTCATCCAGGAGAGAGGACAGGGGGAGGTGCTGCTGGTGGTGATGTTGGGTTTGACTCTGAGGGGGTGGGGGTGCAGCGTCGGGGCCAATGGTGCCTTCCTCAGCGCCGGGCCCACCATCCCACTGCCACAGGGGGAGGCTCCAGAGTAACATGGAGACGGGTTACCTTGAGAACGGTGGTCGTCATGGTAGCCTGTGTAACGATTCCGAGAGTAATCAGTGGGGTATTTACCATCTGGCCTGTCCCTGTTGTTAGCATTCCCTCCCCTCTCTGACTGAAACAGACCACCATCACACCCTAGCCTTGACTTCTGACCTCCCTCACCTCCCATGATCACACCCTCTTCATCTTCCTCAGTTTTCCCATAAATCACCCCTCTACTACCCTGGTAATCCCCACCTCCTCCACCTTCTCCTCCGCCCCCTCCTCCCATTCTGCCCTCCCCTACAGCTCCTTCCTTGCTGCTGCCCTGTGGTTTTGATGCCCTACCTGGCTTGCCGCATGTGCCAGAGGCAGCATGGTTGAGTAGAGAGGTACTCTCACGGAAGCATCGACCGCAGGCTGGACAGCGGAAGGGCTTGTCCTGGTGAATCTTCTCGTGTCGCGTCAGCGACTCACGGCGGTTGAAAGCCCGGGAGCAGATGCTGCAGCCATACGGGCGAGCCTCTGAGTGGATGACGCCATGCTGGAGGAGGTGCCCCTTTTTCTTGAAATGTTTGCCACAATCTGAGCAATTGAAGGTCTTGTCAGGGCTGGGGCAGGAAGATGAGGCCTGGACTGAGTTGGACGAATGTTGGGAGGACAGCGAGTTAGACTGAGAGTTCAGATCCTGGGTGGAGTGTTCCTGGGTGGAGTGTGGGAGACTGGGGTCAGTTAGTGGTTGGATATGAGTCGGGTTTGGGTTAATGCTGGCATTATTGCTAGTACCTGCTGCCGTAGACTCATGCATACGCAGGTGCCTGCGAAGGCTGGAGAGGTGAGTGAAGGTTTTTCCACACTCACCACAGTTATAGAGGGGCTCAGTGTCAGCCTGTGTAGATGCAGATGGCATGGAGCCCATGTTATCAGGTTTGGATAGGTGAGAACCATTAGTAACCAGGACTGATGCTGCAGTGGAGGAGGGGCCAGAGGAAGAGGAGGATGAGACAACTGATGATGAAGATGAGGATGATGAAGAGGCAAGGAGGGATGGATCTCCTCCCAAACCTGACATGCCAACCCCTCCGCCCCCACCCCCAACCAGCCCTGGGGAGGGGTCGTGGCCCAGCCCCCCTGCACTGCTGCTAGCATTGGGGTTCCCACTGCTGTGGCTGCTGCTGCTGTTACTGCCGCCATCTGACTTCCTCTGTGGCAGGTAGCCAGCCATCGCTTTCTTCCTTCTACTGCTGCTGCTTCCGCCCCCACTGCTGTCCCCCTTGCCGTCATCCTTGGAGAGGGACAGATGAAGAGGCAGGGGGAGCGGCAGGCCTGCTTCCTGCTGCATCAGAGAGGCCAGCTGGTTGGAGGAGAGCACTGGGATGCCCTGGAAGTCAAAACCACCCAGGGAAGAGGGCTGGGAGCCTGGGTGTAGGGGGTGGTGAGGGTGGGAGTGCGAGTGCGAGTGGGGGTGGGACAGGGTATGGGGAGGCAGCTGCTGCTGCTGTGGAGGCTGCTGTTGCTGTGGCTGAGCGGTAGAGAGGGAATGCGAATGAGAGGAATGCAGAGCTGGAGGCGGAGCAAGGCCTGAGCTGGATCCCTCACTCTGACCTAAACCTATCCCCAGGTGGTTGTGGGTTCCCTGTTGAACCAGAAACTGCTCTAAGCTAGCGTTAGCAGGCACCCCAGAGAGAAAGTACTGATTAGCAGCTAGCATGCAACTGAACTGCTGATGAAGACTCCGTGCATCAGACTGGGCCCCAACCAGCTGGTGTCCCAGAGAGGTGACTGTACTGCTACTGGGGGGATTGTTAGTTACCACTGAACTGGAGGGGGAGGGGGAAGAGGATGAAGGGCCAGGTGATGCTTGGGGGACAGAGAGGCCTGGATGCAGAGGGGGTGGTGGAGGGGGGGCAACTCCCAATCCCCCAGAACCCCCACTACTGCTACCCCCAGAAAAGTGCTCGAAGCGGCTGACCCCAGAATGCAGTTGCTCCTGTGCCAGAGCTGCCTCTGTCGGGTGGAAGGAACGCAGGAACTGTGGGTAGCCTGACACATGGCTTGAGCTGCTGCTACTCATCTTGCTTGACTTGGATCTTGAGCTTTGTGAGGACGAAGAAGGTTGTTGTTGTAGAGGGGGAGGAGGGGCGCTCATTTTGGCAAAAATAGAGGCAGAATCGGAAAAGGCGTTGCTTCTGGCCCCTTGGAGGGACCCAAGGCCTAGCCCAGACAGGAGAGCTCCTGATGTCTCGGCCTGCTGTTGTTGTTGCTGCTGGAGCTGGTGCTGGTGAAGCTGCACCTGCTGCTGATGCTGTAGCTGTCGTTCTAACCCAAGGCCTTTGAACTGATGGGCCTGGTGTCCGCTTAACATCTCTATTATGTCCAAATTGTATTTTCCAAATTGGAACATCTCCCACTCACTGGCACATGGGGGTGCAGGAGCCACACCTCCAGCACCAGGAGCAGCGACAATGATCCCACCACTGCCACCAACGGATGAGCTTCGGCCGAGGGATCCTGCAGTGCCACTATTTGACCTGGAACTGCCTGAGTCGCCTCGGCTCGATCCCGAACTCCGCCCGATAACACTGCCGGTCCCCCCTGTTCGCGCACTTCGGCTGCTGCTACTTCCGCCCGATCGTCCACTGCCCCCACTCTCCATCCAACAGGAGAGGGAGCAAGTGTGTGGGGAATGGGGTTATTTAGTGTAAAGGGTATTTTTTCTCAAATGCGAACAGTTCTCACAGTTCTTTTCAACGTGGATACTGTATTCTCTTTTTATCTTGATGGGTTGGTGCCATTTTATTTAGACTTAAACACTTTGTACAGTTTCATGGGGAGAAAAGGCCTTGTTTTGGTGTGCAATTGTTGTTGGTTGTTGGTCTCTTGGTGTTTTATGGCACAGAACAATCTTTATTAGAGAGCAGTTCAGTCAACAGCTGTTGGTTGGCTGTTTCAGTTACAGTGTTTTCATCCATATCATCTCATGTCATATCATGTTTCCCTTCATCCACGTCAGTTTATTCACTCATTCTCTGGGAAGAGATTATGTTTTCTTCTCCTCACTGAAAAACAGAGACTACATTAGTCAAAATTCATATTTCTGTTTGATAAAAACTGTTAAATTAAAGAGCTTACATTTGTAAATACACCAACATTTGTACCATTATGATACACCAAAGTGTGTAGGATAAAATAAAATGTATTTCGCTTAAAATAAATTCACACAACAAAAAAAGGTATATAATATATACACACAAGTATATATATAGATATATTTTAAACAATGTGTTTTTTAAATTATTGAAAAGGGATAAAGTAGGTGATGAAAATGCAATCACGAACCTTGAACATCACATTCATCGATGCCACAAAACAAATTACACATGGTTTTGTTAACAATGTGTATATTTATGTCGTATTATCCAGGGCGCAATTGAAAAAGAGACCTAGGTCTCAATATGTCGCACCTGTTAAAATAAAGGTTAGATAAAATAAAACTTAGTAATGATATATTTTTTCAAATGTCAGTCTTACTAAAATTAATATTTTTCCAAATGTACGTATAGTATGCTGAATGACTATTTTATTACTACTGTTATTCTAATGTATTCATTGTTTATTACTAGAGTATTACTACTGCATATAGTTTCTTATGAACTGAGCACTGTCACATTTTTTAAGACCCCCTAACTGTAAATAAAACATGAATTATTATTGCATGTTGATAAGACATCGGCGAAATATTGATCACTTTATGGAAAATCTTACCTTTGAATTTTGACAGATGTCAATGAGTCAAAATATGTGTTTCCCCGACAGCGGAGGGAGATGGATTTTATTTCCCAATCGCATCTTTTTGATCATTAGTATTGTAGATGACCAATCCTGTGTGGAGGACAGAAATTCAGAATCAGCAACTGTTATTCAGACACTGCAAAAATTGCATAATTGCACAATACTAGCTACGGGAACTACTAACTTTGGGTTGCACATTGCTTTGACAAACATTGGGAGTTTTGCAAAGAAGCGCTTACATGCAAAACTGACAGCTTTTGGTATAACATTCTGCTATTTAGCTAGCAGATATCGCATGCAACCCATACAAATACACAACACACACGGCTTGCTATCTATAGCATAAAAAATATGCATTCAAAAGCCAATGAATGCCTCTTGGCAGAATGAAATACGAAATTGATTATTTACCTACACATCCAAGTACAAGTTCAGGATGCGGCCTGTCACGCCTTCCTACCATCTAGCTATCATTCGCTTAGCTCTCCATTTCTGCGTACTGTTTTCGACTCGTTAGCCATAGCCATGTTCACTGATGCTGAGCTAGGTGAATGCTCGGCTCCCTTTCGCTTTTAAATACTCAGTATTTGAGTCTGCAACCTTTTCCTCGCCATTTGACAGCATCAATCCCCATTGGTAATGATGAGTTGGTGATGTTTTTGTCGGCTTAAATGTTTTGGACGGTCGGTTATAATTTTGGGGGGGGTAAAAGGGAATGACGTGTGCTCACTTAACATTGGTCCTTTCCGGCCCGTGAAATATTTCCGGGTAGCATAACCTGTGGTTCAGTAGTTGTTTTGGATAGCAAGTATGCTATCTATAGCTAACTGATATTTTGCATTATTTACATTTAGTAAAGATTTTTTATGATATATTATGTCAAGTAGTCACCCGTATAGGTATCCGAATGACAAATAATGTGATAAAAATCCGTCAGAAATAGATTCAGACTCTGCGGGAGGTTGAAGCCATTTTAACTGGCTTCATGCTGCAGCTGGGCATAGCATTCACCAACCAGACGTGTTAAAATGGCTGCCGTGTATTTGCTAACTTGCATTTCATTATCATTCATATAAAAGTTTTTTTAAATGCCTAGATGTCTGGACATACTTGCTTGTCATTCTGGCACGTGCGGGGTGCAGGCTTTGTCATGCAAATGTATGGTTTCATTGAAATGGTAATGTATACCTGGATCAGGGGTAACTCCTGAAGGCTATTGGTGCAGGCTTTTGCTCCAAACCCGTGGTAAACATACCTGATTCAGTTAATTAAGGTTCTGGAGAACAGTTATAATTTTGTTGAAATTAAAGCTTGCAGGACAGTCGCTCTCCAGGGGGGTGGTTGCCATATTAGCTAGTGATTTAGTTGTAGCCTACTGTAGATTTAGGAACAACTTCCCACAGAATGTCTAACATTTATTCAATCTTACCTGTCAGTAAAGTCACTTCATATGAGAATAGTTGAGTAGGATGGCTAGTTTATCACTACAAATATCATACAATTACATCAGTACTTGAGTAAGACCCTGATGAAAGAAACAAGTCTGACAACCTTTTCCACCAACTTTATTTTACAAATGTAGTGTTTGATCACTGCTGTATCCAAGGGGATCAAAATGCATTGGAGAAATTAAAAGTAGGCCTTTATATATTAAAATTAATAATAGTCATGAAAACATTCATGAAGTTCACTTGTAAATATCATCCCATACAAATCTATATAATCTCATACAAATCTAGATTTAGATTTATCCTTCGTCGTTCTACATATGTTTAAATTAATTAATGATGGTGTCGAAACATACACCTATTCATTCATCTCTTTGTGTCTTATTTTATTCACCATCTATTACATGTGTTATTTGTCATTACTCATCAAAAATATCCCTGTTGCCACATAATAGGCTATATAGAAATATGTTAAATGTTAAGCATTTGGGTGGTCACTGTACATTCCACTAAATACTCACATATAATTTGTTGAAGCCTCAAATTAATGTGTTATAGAAGAGAGCCACAACCCATTAGAATATTCTGATTGTACTAGCTATACAAAATACAATATACTTACACAAAAAAAGGTTTACCATGTACAAAATAATGGCAGAAGTGTATGTAATGACTGTTTCAATGGTTATGGCTTGTGGCGATAGTACAGACATTGCTACAGACTTTCTGTGACTTGAATACAAATCTAAAACTAGGTTAGCTGTCCTAATTCCCTGAAAAAAGACACTGTTACTGAACATTCAGGTAGTTACTGTTATACCCCTTTTACCTACCTGTGTTTAAGACATTAATGTAAACACATACATTGTGACATCATGTGTTAACCCTTTGGGTTTTATTGGGTTAGGCTGTGGTGTTAGCAAGTGTTTCAATTTGGTCCCAAACCCAGAACTTTTCCCTCCCTAGTCCCTATCAATATTGTCTGACCTTGTGAACGGTGAGTGTAATCAATCCACCCCAACACGTGGAACCAACACAACTTTTGCTAATACCTATGCAATATTTTCAAATAGTCTAGATAGAAGGCTCCATCTAGGGAAAGGGACTAGGGAGAGGTTTGTAATTGGGCCTTTGTCTCAAAACATACTGTAATAAATCCCTGTATTCAGGCATATGGTCAATGCATTACCAAGCCATGGAGTTGACATGCATCAAGATTAGACAGTGTTAGTTTGAATCCCCATTTTGTGTTCAGATGTAACAAAAGCAAACTAAATGTCATGAGAAAGATAGGTATCTAAAAACATGTAAACACTTAAAATCTCACTAAGAAAAATAACACCAACATCATTACTATAAGATAACCATTAATTATAACAACAATTATAATAATCATTAATAATAACACTTGTTGTAATCATGACAATAACCGACACGGACTACCCAATGAACACCGTCTGACGCCGACGTCCATGGACATCTAAAAGATGCCATTTTGCTTACTGGGTAAGTTACCATTGTGTATAGGAAGATTGTCAAAAGAAAATCTGTATCAACATGTCAGTCATTTTATCTCCTGAATTATGTCAGATTTTTTTCTTCTGTCCATTTGTAAGCAATATGAGACACTTTGTATACTGTAGATGATATATATATACAGTTATACTTCTCTCTTAGTCGAATACAAGTCTGTTCATTTTCTTAAGTCCCTTAAGTTTATCAAACACAGACCCGCGCATCACCAGTGACTGAGTGTCCTTTTTTTGCTCAATGTAAACCACTAAGACGTGATACAAAATATGTCTGTCTTTATCTGGTGCAAATATCAGGGGATTGTGCAAAAACGTTTCTGTCTTAGTGTTTCCCTCTTTGAGCTGGGCTGGAAAAAAACTGCTCATGTTTTTTTTTACAAGTTTGACTCCAGGCATCTACAGGACATTAGTACTCACACGTCAGTGACAATATCAACACCACAAATTAAGTGAAAGCATTAATATGCTGTATTATATGGTCCAAAGCCACACATGTAGGATAGGATAGCCCTTAATATTAAGCATTATTATTGATATTATGACATTTCTACCTAATAGAGAACGGTTGGAGTGTGTTACTACGAACAAGCAAGGTCCTCTTCTGATGAAGGGCATCCTAGCCAACCAAGTCTCTTCTGAGTCTCACCCTCATATATGACTGCTTCATCATTGGAGTCATCCTACAGTATGCATTATAGTCCACTGCCTTGTTACAGTCAATTCCCTAGACACATACACTTTGGCTTGCTCTGAAGCCAATCATTTGTATTGTCCTGTAGAAATGTTGGCTTGTGTCAGTTCTCCTCTGGTCAGATTAATAAAATGGTGATTGTCAGACGTGCTTTCTCTGTGGTATTTTATTTGTATCCCAATGCATGGCTTTGAAGGTCAGTCGTATTATGAAGTGCAACACCTGCATCATACTGTACTTTTTGTGCTCTATGAAAGAAAATACCCTGTAGTTGCAGTAGCTAATCCTCCTATTGGTAGGCTGATCAACTGAGAAGTTCCTCGTCAAACATAGTGACTCATGGCTCAATCAGATTTGGTTGTTCTGATGAAGACATGTGGGTCACAGGGGAGCTCCAGGTAGAAGTTGCACTTAGGCACAGATTTAGGATCAGCTCAACCTCCCCAAATGCTGAGCATAACTATTAGGCGGTGGTGGGATGCAAAACTGACCTCAGATCAGTTACTGGGGGCAACTAGAGAATGTATGGAAGCAATTTTCCCAATGTCACTCACTCATTCACACAAGAAGCAACTATCGACAGCTCTGTTTTCCTGCGTCACAATGAGGCGGGCTCACTCGTACACCACTCCCCGGATTCAATACCCTACATCATCCGACATTCCACATCATAGGTCATGAAGATCATCAGTTCAATGCTCCATGAGGAAAATAGCATCCTTTGATACAAGTGTAACCTGTTTTTCTATGTAACACTGAAGTACACAGTCTGGCCGTACACCACTCTTCTCTCTCTCATACTTAGATGTATTATCTTGGTCCCTCCTTTCTAATATGGCTCAAAAGTTTCTGTATTCTGTAAAACATTTGATATAAAACACGAGGTTATGCATGAACAAACAAGTTTCTTAACTAAGTCCTAGCTATCTAATTTCTCCCACGTTTTTTTTTCAGTTATTCATGGAATCAGTGTATGGCAATATGGCACATTAGATATGAAATATGGCTGATGTATCACATATATAAAAATGGCAGGATAATTCCGTTCCTCTACCATTTTGACCTCTAAGCAAGTCCTTCATCTCCCTATATGTACAGATTGATTCACCATATTTCCTTCTCTACCCTTCCTATTCTCATATGTCTACTCTCTTCATGAAGACCACACACACAGTAGGTAGAATTTGCCCTAACCACTGATACAGAGTCAGATATTTGTTCATCCCCTAATGGTCAAGGGTGGGTTTAGGGGTGAGATAATCTGATCCTAGATCTGCAGTTGATGGCAATTTCTACCTGGTGCCCCTCACACTGTTACCTCATTCTTACTGCCTGTCCTGATGCCCTGACTGCCTCCCCCTCCTCCTCCACTTCCTCCTCCTCTACTTCCTCCTACCGCTCCTCCGTCGCCCCCTCCTGGTATAAAGTGTAACTGCTCGATAGTGTTCTGCCTCTTGGCAGCGAAAGCCATCCTCTTGGCGCTGTGGCCCCCTAGCGTCCCCGTTCCCATGACAACCCCCGCCCCGGGCATCTCGCTACCACCCCAGCCCCCCATGCCTCCACTCATATGCCCCGTCATGCCCTGGCTTCTCTCCTGCTCCCTCCCTGAGGTGGGGTGAGAGTTCATCTTGATCATGTGGTGGCGGTCCAGGGAGGGCGTGGCACATACATTCTGCTGGGACTGGGCTTTCTGCTGAGGGGTGAGACCACCCCGGGGGAGAGTGGGGACCATGCCTCCCCCGCCTCCATGGGCGTATGGATCCTGCACACCCACTCCCATCCCTCCGACACCCCTACCCATGCTCTCCTCCAGGTGATCTGGGGACATGAGTAGGCGATCCTGGGGACGCTCCTGGGGCCAATCCTTGGGCTTCCTCGTCAGGGTCTGGTTGTTGGACTGAGGCCGCTCCTGGGGTCGATCCTGGGCTTCCGTGTCAGGGTCTGCGTGTTGGACTGAGGCCGCTCCTGGGGTCGATCCTGGGGCTTCCTTGTCAGGGTCTGGGTGTTGGACTGAGGCCGCTCCTGGGGTCGATCCTGGGGCTTCCTTGTCAGGGTCTGGGTGCTGGACTGAGGCCGCTCCTGGGGTCGATCCTGGGGCTTCCTTGTCAGGGTCTGGGTGTTGGAGTTCTTAGTAGCAGCAGCCATGGCTTTGTAGTACTGGTGCTGCTGGTTCTTGGACATCCTGGAGAGGGTCCCAGTGTTCCCAGGGACGTCCCCCATGTTGAGCAGCTGGTCCTGCGACATGACCTTCCTGGCAGGCTTGGACAGGGTGTCGTAGTTGAGGTTGTAGTGCTGCTCGGTTGGGTCCAGGGGGTAGGGGTTGACCGTGGGGGAGACGGGGGGTAGGCCGGTGGGTTGAATCCAGGGGCGGGGGGCGTGGCGAGGAAGGGTGCCCCTCCCACCCATGGTGTTGTAGTCTCCGCCACAGGGGATGTGGTGACTGGAGGACTGGAGAGCGGGCTGGGCCGTGTGGGGACGCCTCTTGGTGGTGCAGTAGCCAGATGAATATTCATCAAGACCACTCTTTTCTGGAATCAAAAGAGGAATAGTGAAACACATAAGTCATAGAGCTATTGTTTTCTGTGTAACGGGGTCTATCTCTATGTTGCTACGTGGTACACTACTCACCCAGGCGTTTGAGCGAGGAGTATCTGTTGAGCTCTGGCTTGGTGGCGTTCTCGTAGGATGGGGGGAGCTGTGCCAGGTTGTGGAGGGAGTGGTGGAAGGAGGGCTGCTCTTTAGTATTGTTGTGTTTGCTGGACAGAAGAGTTCCTCCTGCCGCCAGCTGGGTGTTGTTCATACGGGGGGCGTGTTCTGAGGGGTCAAAAGACAGCTATGTTATGGTGTGTTTGTTTCTTCATTGTTGTTTTTTGGACAACCTTTATCTAACCAGATTGGTGTCATTGACATTTATAAATTATTGTGAAAAACTGTAAAACATGCAAGGGTGCATACATGCAAACATGCATACATTACAGTATGTCACTGGAACCAACCATTTACACCACCAGTTGACTTACCGATGGTAGCAGTGTGATTGGGACTGGTTCCTGAATGGATAAAATTGTGTTGAATATTCCCCACTGCAAAACAAACAAACAGTCATCAGCTGTGGAGCAACAGTGTATACATAATGTAGATGTGTGTGTATGTGAGTGGGACAGCAGAGGGATACATTGTATGATGTGCTCAATTGTGGATGTTATCAGGTGATTTCTATCTTCATGGTTTATTAATCACATTAAGATCAAGGCATCCATCCTCTTTTACATTACCTGGGCCAATTCCCCTTTACACGCTCACTCACTTATCATTTATTGAGCCTGTGGGAATCGACCAGGATATTGCACTTTGTTTCACATAACTGTCCCTCTTCAAAAACTTCCAAGTTCCTCGACATACACATCTCCGATGAGACGAAATGGTCAAACCACAAGGACACCGTAGTAAAGAAGGCACAGCAGCGACTCTTCTACCTCAGAATAAATTTGTCCCGTCTCCGAGGGCCAACACAGTGTTTTACAGGAGCACCATTGAGAGACTACTGTTGGTCTGCATTGCATCCTGGTACGGCAACTCCACCGCCGCTGACTGCAAGGCTCTACAGAGGGTGGTACGCTCAGCCAAACGAGCCATTAGGTGCTCACTGCCTGCCCTCCAGGACACCTACAACACCAGGCGTCACAGGAAGGCCAAGAAGATCATCAGGGACCTCGTGGCACCCAAGCCATCATGGCCTGTTCTCCCTGCTTCCATCGCCCAGACACTGGCAGTATAGGAGTATCATGGCAAAAACTGTCAGACTGGCCAATAGGTTCTACCACCAACCATCAGGCTGCTGAATAGCCACTAGGGAGCTACCTACTCCCTCCCCCTTGCTTTTCCCTTTATGGATATTCTACCCCCTCCCAATAACACTTACCCTGTCCCTCCCCCCAATAGACATTATCATTGCTACAGTTGTAATATTATTTTTATTATTGTCTCATTCACTTGTCTTTTTTTGACCTGCGCTGTTGGAGCTCGGATCATAAGTATTTCACTGAGCCCCGCGATTACATCTGCAACACTGTGCATGTGACTAATAACCTCATCTAATCTAATCCATTTTGCTCCTTCCCCTTTCTTACAAGACAGTTTGAATTAAGCCTAAAGCCCAACAACAGCACAAAACAGGAGAAACGACTTTGAAACAGAAGTGTACAATTAGAGCTTGTCCTCATTTCCCTTTGTCATTTAAAAAACATGTTTCCTGTTTGTTCCAACTGAATGCTCCCCTGGCCACTCACGTCTGTTGTCCTTGCTGGGCAGGCCAGGAGCGTAGAGGTTTTTGGGAGGTCTGCCCAGCGTACCCTGTCCCTCCCCTGAACCACACAGAGCCACGCTGTTGTTCCTCTCATCCTGCTGCACTGGACTGGACTGGTGACGCAACATGTCCACCAGCGCTCTGAGAGGAGAAACCAAAAAGAGAATGTCAAAAATGTAAAAGTATAAGTCATTTGCTGGTGTAAAATGTGTTTTATTGCCTGGAGTAATAACAGTCCCCCCCCCCCCGGCATTAACGATATCATATCTTGTCTGATCTTATGAATGAAACATGCTATAAACATGTTATAACAACATTATGAAATGATGAAAGAATCTGTGTTTGTCTGTCTGACTGTCCATCTGTCTATCTGTCTGTGTGACTGTCTGTCTGTCTTACGCTCTGTCTGTTCATCTGTCTGGTCTGTGACTGATTGACCCCTCCCCTCACCTTGGCATGTTGATCTCTCCGTTGTTGGCCTGCTGCGACACCTTGTTGAACATTATCTTAATCCCCACGGCAACCGCTACCATAAACACAATGACACCTCCAATCACAAAGCCTGTGTTGTGGCTCAGAGGCTGCAGAGGGTCCAGTTCCGGCTCATCATCATCCAGGAGTATGGCATTTGGTGGCGGGGTCTTGGCCCAATCCGGGGAGTCGTAGTTGGTACAGCTGCTCTGCTCCAAACGACGGGTGGGGTCGGGGCAGCAGAAGCGGTAGTGGCAGCTGCCACAGCAGTAGATGAAGCTGTCCTTGGAACAATTGAAGGTGTTGTCCAACTGGCCCATGACGTCATAGTAACCATGGCACACGTCCACGTCCACCAGTGTGCGGGGAGGAGGAGCCACCTGGGCCGTGCCCAACGGCGGAGCCAGGGCTCCCGCTGCCGCAGACGTCACATTCTTGGGGAACATGATCTGGGCCAGGGGTCGGGGAGGGGTCTCCAGAACCCCAGGGGATTCTGGAAGTTTCTCTGGAGCTTTGGGCCTGCCCCGGAGGGCAGCGGGGCGGAGGTTGGCATGGATGGCCAGGAGGAGGAGAGGGGGGCTGGGGACGGACTGAGGGGGGTCGGTGGAGCCCCCCTGGCGAGGCCGGGGGTCGGTACGTAGGGGAGAGGGAGAGGGGGAGCTGTCCTCAGCTGTGGTAAGTGGGGCAGCAAGGAAAGAGAGGAGGGAGACGGCGAAGACTTGGAGATTGGTGGTGGGCGTCATCTTTACATGACTAAGAGCTCTATTTTCTGTTGTCGACTCAACGCTGTTACAATGCTGTCCTTTTTTTCAGAATTAAACCACTAAAACACTATTTGAAACATTTAGGTATCAGGTATGAGTTGTTTGGTACTCATAGTTTCAAAATATCTCAATTTAATAATGAATATGTCTGATGAACTTCGTGAAAAAATTCTAGATATGCTTTAAGAGATGGAAGTCATGAGTGTCAACCAGTTGTAAGTGTCAACCATTGGTGACAGAGGTATTTACACGGCTTTCATTCTGTTACTCTTATCTTCAACATCTTCTGTGATAATATTCTGCATCCCATTACAGTAAAATCAGATCTGTATAAGCCTCACAGAGTAAACAAGGGTAAATTGAAAATGATGATCTTGATCAAACCCAGATCGTCTATTTCTTCTCCTAGTTCTAGAACCTATCTACCATACAAAACCTAGCTATGAATCATGTGAAGTTAGTTTGAGGTTATAACATTCACATGCAAAAATACAAAAATAGATGCAATCTCCTTGGATGAAAGGTCAAACAGAGGGTTTTTACCTTCACCATGACGTATTCCTGAACACGTTGTGCTTTGTTTAGCTGAAGACAGGAAGTAAGCTTCCTCAATGAGTTATGGCACTTGTAAAATGATATGTCACAAAATGACACATAGGCCTGTGTTTTAAGGGCAACAGTCCTCTGTAAACATTCATCCTAAAATGTAAACAGTTAATGATTCAATCATGTCGTTTTGGCGCTGGATACATTCCCAGTTTGCACTTAGACTCAACCTGTAAACTAATATTCTCTGAAAAAGTAGAAAAATCTCTACATATAAATGTGTAAATGTTTCAATATTATGCTAAATAAAAGATGTGTACTAAATAAATCTCATGCTAAATAAATCTAAATCATTTGTGTTCCTGTGCTTTTAGATGTTGCAGACCATTTGAATGGCAGTTGGAGAGGTTGTGGTTCTTGACGGGTCAGGGCACTGAATGGCTGTGGCGAAGTGTAAACATACTGTGTGACTATAAAGCAGGACATTGCCCTTCTAGGCATATAAACATCACAGGTCACTAACTACATAATGCATTGGCCACTTATTTACTTAAATGTTTTATGGTCTTATCTAAAATGCATAGGCACTTACTGTTCCTCTGATTGGGCTGAAGGCTACAGAGCCAGCGCCCTACATTAAGGACAGAGGACAGTGAATACCACAAATGAGGAGAAAGTATAAAACGTTACGACAAATCGTATTATATCAAATAGACAGCTGAAAAAGCAGTTTTCATTTTAGCTAGTGGCTGGATGGGTACCTCTGTTTTTAGATGTACAAACTTAGTATGTATGGTCTAGTATAGAATATACAAGGAAAAGAGCTTGAGGTTTAGATGTAACTCTACAGATTGAATTCAGTTGTGTCTCATTATGATGGTTGAGGACTGAATAGCACATTGTAGTTCACATGTGCCATTCCTTCAATAACTCTGATTATTCCTGATTTGGTCCTAAAACTGAAAGAAAAGCATTTTTGGAGAGAAATATGTAAATGTGTGGAGTTATTGTGTCTGAGGTTACAGGTGATAATAGACAGAGACAGCTCCGTCTCCCACACAAATTATAATTACATACAATTATCAAAACAGTTCTTATCTGTTGCTGAGCATGTAGGCATGGATAGGGGAGGCAGGGGGGCTGCTGGAATCACTGATGGCTCTACTTGTTTCAATACATGTGAATAAAAACAATGGAGAATACAACCAGCAGATCTCACTGTTGTTCCAAGTTTTTATAAAGAACTCTTCTATTCCCTGAAAGTTCTGCTTGATTTCCAGTATCGTCTTCAGATTTGGATAAAGGGGATCAGGCCTGGAATGTCTTCACAGATTTGTGGATCCTGTATGGAACACAAAAATAATCGATTAGGAGAATGGACTTCAAGCCCCCCCCCCCCGTATTCTAACACACACCACAGCAACACACAGACAACACACTCTGTAAGACACTTGTGAATTGCTAAGAATTTCTAGCTATAAATTGGAATAGAACTTGTCAAGAAGTGTGCACCATGCATACTGTATGCACCTGAATTTGTGAGCTGTTTTTGTGTGTGTGTGTGTGTGTGTGTGTGTGTGTGCGTGCGTGCGTGCGTGCGTGCGTGTGTGTGTGTGTGTGTGTGTGTGCGCGCGCAGGGCAGCCAGCCATATGCACCTGAATTTGTGTGCTGTTATGCGTGTGTGAGATAGCTGGCCCTCACATTGATGAGACAGAGATAGTGATATCGTAATAAATAGTGTCGTTTTATTAAAAACTTGCAGACATCCCAGCAGTCCCACTCACACACAGAACACCATCCTCCATTTAAACAAACTGAAGTGCTTCAGGCAGCAGGCCACAGGTGTGTGCAAGTGCAATCAGCTAATTAACTAAGCTTGAACGCAGTCAGCTCACACAATTAAAGGGGCATGTCACTCATTCTAACGTTCAAACCAACAGGTAAAGGTTGAGCTGATGAATAAAGATCAATTAACTGGAAGGATGTGATAATTCATTGACAGTTTAGGATACTATATAAATAAATACACAATAAATCCATGCATACAAAGCTACTCCTTCACGGTGTAAGTGCATGTAGGTATGCTAGGTGTGTCTGTGTGTTAGTGTGTCTGCCTTTTGCAGGAGCATCAGCTCCTGAAAAGCAGATGAGAGAGGGAGTGAAAGAAAGAGTGAAACAGAGAGAGAGAGCAGGGTGATAAATGTAGGGTCGGGATTTAAATGAGCAGAGAGAGTTGGTGGGGAGCGGGAAGAGCCAGAGGTATAGACGCAGAGACGGTCGTGAGTGGGAGGGCGGTGTGTGGGTGGCACAGAATCAAGTACATTTCTCCCAGCACTTACCAATATAACACCGCACAGCACAGCACATCACAGTTAGACAGACCCACAAATGCACAACCCAAACAACATAACAAGATAGGGTGACACAACAAGCATGAAATATGATGGAAGAGAATGATTTGGATGTCCTTTCACTTGCATCTGCAAGATCTGATATCTGCACAATGAACACTGTTAATGCTGTTGTTGAAGTGGCAGCATGTATGTCAGTCAGAGAGTGAGTGCTTGTGTGTGTGTGTGTGTGTGTGTGTGTGTGTGTGTGTGTGTGTGTGTGTGTGTGTGTGTGTGCGTGTGTGTGTGTGTGTGTGTGTGTGTGTGTGTGTGCGTGCGTGTGTGTGTGTGTGTGTGTGTGTGTGACTGCAGTATACTCTACAGGCATTCTGAACCTTTCTGTAGTCTATCCCTCTCTCCTTTCATTCCTCTCGCTCTCTCCTTTCTCCCATCTCCCTCGTTCTCCCTTCCTCTCTCTTTCTCAGATTTGGTGCGTGGGTTGAGGCAGCTAACTCTCTTAGAATAGCACTGCAGCTCTGTCTGTGTGTAAGAGAGAGAGATAGATGGAGAGAGAGAGAGAGAAAATTAGGTATTAGCCAATTCTGAAACTTCTACCTCCATCATCACTGGTTGTCCATGATACCATAATATCTTCCATTTCATCCTCTATCTATACATTGTTCTATCTCCATCACCACATTCCTTATCACTTCCACTAACAACATCTATTCTCATGAAAAGGCATCCCAACCTGCATTTTCCAGAAGGATATACTAATCCAAAAGACTTGTCACGACTAAAGACGCAAATTAGAGTGAAACATCATGCAGTTATAATGCCTGTAATGTATCACCAGTATCCTAACACACCTACAAGTAAAAATGTAAAAATTACATATGCTGTAACATAACAAATGAGATATCTCTATAGTTATATATCTTTAGTTACCACTATATATTGTAACATCAGAAGTTAGATATCTCCATAGCTATATCTCTATAGTTATATCTGTATAGATACCACTATATGCTGTAACATTGTAAGTTAGATGTCTCTATAGTTATATCTCTATAGTTACCACTATATTGGTAAGATAGTCTCTATAGTTAAATCTCCATAGTTACCACTATATACTGTAAGTTAGTCTCTATAGTTTTATCTCTTTAGTTACCACTATATACTGTAACATCAGAAGTGAAATGTCTCTATAGTTATATCTCTATAGTTACCACTATGTACTGTAAAATCAGAAGTTAGATGTCGCTATAGTTATATCTCTATAGGTACCACTATATACTGAAAGTTAGTCTCTATAGTTATATCTCTATAGTTACCACTTTATACTGTAACATCAGAAGTGAAATGTATCTATAGTTATATCTCTATAGATACCACAATATACTGTAACACCGTAAGTTAAATGTATCTATAGTTATATCTCTATAGTTACCACTATATACTGTAACATCAGAAGTTAGATATCTCTATAGTTATATCTCTATAGTTACCATTATATACTGTAACATCAGAAGTTAGATATCTCTATAGTTATATCTCTATAGTTACCATTATATACTGTAACATCAGAAGTTAGATCTCTATAGTTATATTTCTATAGTTACCATTATATACTGTAACATCAGAAGTTAGATATCTCTATAGATTATATCTCTATAGTTACCATTATATACTGTAACATCAGAAGTTAGATCTCTATAGTTATATTTCTATAGTTACCACAATATACTGTTTTTTATTTATTTTTTATTTCACCTTTATTTAACCATGTAGGCTAGTTGAGAACAAGTTCTCATTTGCAACTGCGATCTGGCCAATTCGAAACATACAGCAACACAGAGTTACACATGGAATAAACAAAACATACAGTCAATAATACAGTAGAACAAAAGAAAACAAAAAGTCTATAAACAGTGAGTGCAAATGAAGTAAGTTAAGGAAATAAATAGGCCATGGTGGGGAAGTAATTACAATATAGCAATTAAACACTGGAATGGTAGAGTGGCAGAAGATGAATGTGTAGGTAGAGATACTGGGGTGCAAAGGAGCAAAATAAATAAATACCAGTATGGGGATGAGGTAGGTAGATAGATGGGCTGTTTACAGGTGGGCTATGTACAGGTGCAGTGATCTGTAAGCTGCTCTGACAGCTGGTGCTTAAAGCTAGTGAGGGAGATGTGAGTCTCCAGCTTCAGAGATTTTTGCAATTCATTCCAGTCATGGGCAGCAGAGAACTGGAAGGAAAGACGACCAAAGGAGGAATTGGCTTTGGGGGTGACCAGTGAGATATATATGCTGGAGCGCGTGCTACGAGTGGGTGCTGCTATGGTGGCAAGTGAGCTGAGATAAGGCGGGGCTTTACCAAGCAGAGACTTGTAGATAACCTGTAGCCAGTGGATTTGGTGACGAGTATGAAGCGAGGGCCAACCAACGAGAGCGTACAGGTCGCAATGGTGGGTAGTGTATGTGGCTTTGGTGACAAAACAGATGGCACTGTGATAGACTGCATCCAGTTTGTTGAGTAGAGTGTTGGAGGCAATTTTATAGATGACATCACCGAAGTCGAGGATCGGTAGGATGGTCAGTTTTAGGGGTATGTTTGGCAGCATGAGTGAAGGATGCTTTGTTGCGATACAGGACGCAGATTCTAGATTTAATTTTGGATTGTAAATGCTTAATGTGAGTCTGGAAGGAGAGTTTACAGTCTAACCAGACACCCAGGTATTTGTAGTTGTCCACGTATTCTAAGTCAGAGCCGTCCAGAGTAGTGATGCTGGACGGGCGGGCAGGTGCGGGCAGTGATCGATTGAATAGCATGCATTTAGTTTTATTTGCGTTTAAGAGCAGTTGGAGGCCACAGAAGGAGAGTTGTATGGCATAGAAGCTCGTCTGGAGGTTAGTTAACACAGTGTCCAAGGAGGGGCCAGAAGTATACAGAATGGTGTCTTCTGCGTAGAGGTGGATCAGAGAATCACCAGCAGCAAGAGCAATATCATTGATGTATACAGAAAAGTGAGTCGGCCCGAGAATTGAACGCTGTGGCACACCCATAGAGACTGTCAGAGGACCGGACAACAGTCCCTCTGTTTTGACACACTGAACTCTATCAGAGAAGTAGTTGGTAAACCAGGCGAGGCAATCATTTGAGAAACCAAGGCTGTCAAGTCTGCCAATAAGAATGTTGTGATTGACAGAGTCGAAAGCCTTGGCCAGGTCGATGAATACGGCTGCACAGTAATGTCTCTTATTGATTGCGGTTATGATGTTGTTTAGAACCTTGAGCGTGGCTGAGGTGCACCCATGACCAGCTCTGAAAACAGATTGCATAGCGGAGAAGGAATGGTGGGATTCAAAATGGTCAGTAATCTGTTTGTTAACTTGGCTTTCGAAGACCTTAGAAAGATAGGGTAGGATAGATATAGGTCTGTAGCAGTTTGGGTCTAGAGTGTCTCTTCCTTTGAAAATGGGGATGACCGCGGCAGCTTTCCAACCTTTGGGAGTCTCAGACGATACGAAAGAGACGTTGAACAGGCTAGTAATATGGGTTGCAACAATTTAGGCGGATAATATTAGAAAGAGAGGGTCCAGATTGTCTAGCCCGGCTGATTTGTAGGGGTCCAGATTTTGCAGCTCTTTCAGAACATCAGCTATCTGGATTTGGGTAAAGGGAAAATGGTGGGGGCTTTGGCGGGTTGCTGTGAAGGGTGCCGGGCAGTTGACCGAGGTAGGGGTAGCCAAGTGGAAAGCATGGCCAGCCGTAGAGAAATGCTTATTGAAATTCTCAATTATAGTGGATTTATCGGTGGTGACAGTGTTTCCTAGCCTCAGAGCAGTGGGCAGCTGGGATGAGGTGCTCTTATTCTCCATGGACTTTACAGTGTCCCAGAACTTTTTTGAGTTAGTACTACAGGATGCAAATTTCTGTTTGAAAAAGCTTGCCTTAGCTTTTCTAACAGCCTATGTATATTTGTTCCTAACTTCTCTGAAAAGTTGCATATCACGGGGGCTATTCGATGCTAATGCAGAACGCCACAGGATGTTTTTGAGCTGGTCAAGGGCAGACAGGTCTGGAGTGAACTATCTCTATTCCTAGTTCTACATTTTTTGAGAGGGGCATGCTTATTTAAGATGGTGAGGAAGGCACTTTTAAAGAATAGCCAGGCATCATCTACTGACGGGATGAGGTCAATGCCATTCCAGGATACCCAGGCCAGGTCGATTAGAAAAGCCTGCTCGCAGAAGTGTTTCAGGGAGCGTTTGACAGTGATGAGGGGTGGTCGTTTGGTTGCAGACCCATTACGGATGCAGGCAATGAGGCAGTGATCGCTGAGATCTTGATTGAAAACAGTAGAGGTGTATTTGGAGGGCGAGTTAGTTAGGATGACATCTATGAGGGTGCCCATGTTTACTGATTTGGGGTTGAACCTGGTAGGTTCATTGATAATTTGTGTGAGATTGAGGGCATCAAGCTTAGTTTGTAGGATGGCCGGGGTGTTAAGCATATCCCAGTTTAGGTCACCTAGTAGCACGAGCTCAGAAGATAGATGGGGAGAAATCAATTCACATATGGTATCGAGGGCACAGCTGGGGGCAGAGGGAGGTCTATAGCAATTGGCAACAGTGAGAGACTTGTTTCTGGAAAGGTGAATTTTTAGAAGTAGAAGCTCAAATTGTTTGGGTACAGACTTAGATAGTAATACAGACTGCTTCCATCACGTGGACTGGGATGTGTTTCGTATTGCGTCAAACAACAACATTGACGAATACGCTGATTCGGTGAGCGAGTTCATTAGAACGTGCGTTGAAGATGTCGTTCCCATAGCAACGATTAAAACATTCCCAAACCAGAAACCGTGGATTGATGGCAGCATTCGCGTGAAACTGAAAGCGCGAACCACTGCTTTTAATCAGGGCAAGGTGACCGGAAACATGACCGAATACAAACAGTGTAACTATTCCCTCCACAAAGCAATCAAACAAGCTAAGCGTCAGTATAGAAACAAAGTAGAATCGCAATTCAACGGCTCAGACACAAGAGGTATGTGGCAGGGTCTACAGTCAATCACGGATTACAAAAAGAAAACCAGCCCCGTCGCGGACCAGGATGTCTTGCTCCCAGACAGACTAATTAACTTCTTTGCTCGCTTTGAAGACAATACAGTGCCACTGACACGGTCCGCTACCAAAACCTGCGGACTCTCCTTCACTGCAGCCAAGTAAAACATTTAAACGTGTTAACCCTCGCAAGGCTGCAGGCCCAGACAGCATCCCCAGCCGCGTCATCAGAGCATGCGCAGACCAGCTGGCTGGTGTGTTTACGGACATATTCAATCAATCCCTATCCCAGTCTGCTGTTCCCACATGCTTCAAGAGGGCCACCATTGTTCCTGTTCCCAAGAAAGCTAAGGTAACTGAGCTAAACGACTACCGCCCCGTAGCACTCACTTCCGTCATCATGAAGTGCTTTGAGAGACTAGTCAAGGACCATATCACCTCCACCCTACCTGACACCCTAGACCCACTCCAATTTGCTTACCGCCCAAATAGGTCCCCAGACGATGCAATCTCAACCACACTGCACACTGCCCTAACCCATCTGGACAAGAGGAATACCTATGTGAGAATGCTGTTCATCGACTACAGCTCAGCATTTAACACCATAGTACCCTCCAAACTCGTCATCAAGCTCGAGACCCTGGATCTCGACCCCGCCCTGTGCAACTGGGTAGTGGACTTCCTGACGGGCCGCCCCCAGGTGGTGAGGGTAGGTAACAACATCTCCACCTTGCTGATCCTCAACACTGGGGCCCCACAAGGGTGCGTTCTGAGCCCTCTCCTGTACTCCCTGTTCACCCACGACTGCGTGGCCACGCACGCCTCCAACTCAATCATCAAGTTTGCGGACGACACAACAGTGGTAGGCTTGATTACCAACAACGACGAGACGGCCTACAGGGAGGAGGTGAGGGCCCTCACACTCAACGTCAACAAAACTAAGAAGATGATTGTGGACTTCAGGAAACAGCAGAGGGAACACCCCCCTATCCACATCGATGGAACAGTAGTGGAGAGGGTAGTAAGTTTTAAGTTCCTCGGCGTACACATCACAGACAAACTGAATTGGTCCACTCACACAGACAGCATCGTGAGGAAGGCGCAGCAGCGCCTCTTCAACCTCAGGAGGCTGAAGAAATTCGGCTTGTCACCAAAAGCACTCACAAACTTCTACAGATGCACAATCGAGAGCATCCTGCCGGGCTGTATCACCGCCTGGTACGGCAACTGCTCCGCCCACAACCGTAAGGCTCTCCAGAGGGTAGTGAGGTCTGCACAACACATCACCGGGGGCAAACTACCTGCCCTCCAGGACACCTTCACCACCCGATGTCACAGGAAGGCCAAAAAGATCATCAAGGACAACAATCACCCGAGCCACTGCCTGTTCACCCCGCTATCATCCAGAAGGCGAGGTCAGTACAGGTGCATCAAAGCTGGGACCGAGAGACTGAAAAACCACTTCTATCTCAAGGCCATCAGACTGTTAAACAGCAACCACTAACATTGACTGGCTGCTGCCAACACACTGACTCAACTCCAGCCACTTTAATAATGGGAATTGATATAAAATATATCACTAGCCACTTTAAACAATGAAACTTAATATAATGTTTATGTATACGTATGTATACGTATATACTGTACTCTAAAACATCTACTGCATCTTTATGTAATACATGTATCACTAGCCACTTTAAACTATGCCACTTTGTTTACATACTCATCTCATATGTATATACTGTACTCAATACCATCTACTGCATCTTGCCTATGCCGCTCTGTACCATCACTCATTCATATATTTTTATGTACATATTCTTTATCCCTTTACACTTGTGTGTATAAGGTAGTAGTTTGGAATTGTTAGCTAGATTACTCGTTGGTTATTACTGCATTGTCGGAACTAGAAGCACAAGCATTTCGCTACACTCGCATCAACATCTGCTAACCATGTGTATGTGACAAATAAAATTTGATTTGATTTGATTTAGAATTCTGCAGGCTATCTCTGCAGTAGATTGCAACACCGCCCCCTTTGGCAGTTCTATCTTGGCGGAAAACGTTATAGTTAGGAATGGAAATTTCAAGGTTTTTGGTGGTTTTCCTAAGCCAGGATTCAGACACGGCTAAGACATCTGGGTTGGCAGAGTGTGCTAAAGCAGTGAGTAAAACAAACTTAGCGAGTAGGCTTCTAATGTTAACATGCATGAAACCAAGGCTTTTACGTTTACAGAAGTCAACAAATGAGAGCACCTGTGGGGTGGGAGTGGAGCTAGGCACTGCAGGACCTGGATTAACCTCCACATCACCAGAGGAACAGAGGAGAAGTAGGATAAGGGTATGGCTAAAGACTATACGAACTGGCCGTCTAGCACGTTCAGAACAGAGAGTAAAAGGAGCAGGTTTCTGGGCACGATAGCATAGATTCAAGGCATAGTGTACAGACAAAGGTAAGGTAGGATGTGAGTACATTGGAGGTAAACCTAGGCATTGAGTAATGAAGAGAGATATATAGTCTCTAGAGATGTTTAAACCAGGTGATGTCATCGCATATGTAGGAGGTGGAACAACATGGTTGGTTAAGGCATATTGAGCAGGGCTAGAGGCTCTACAGTAAAATAAGACAGTAATCACTAACCAGGACAGTAATGGACAAGGCATATTGATATTAGAGAGAGGCATGCGTAGCCAAGTGAACATATGGCTCCAGCGAGGGGTTGGGCTGGCTGGGGACACAGCAATTCAGACAGTTAGCAGGCCGATGCTAACAAGCTAACAGTTAGTAGGCCGGGGCTAAACAAGCTAGCAGCTAGTAGACCGGGGCAAGCTAGCAGTTAGCAGGCCGGGTTAGCAAGCAAGCAGTTAGCATGGGCTAGCAGTTACAGACCGGGCAGGTAAGCTAGCAGTTAGCAGGCCGGGGCCGGAAACTAGCAGTTAGTAGACCGGGGCAAGCTAGCAGTTAGCAGGCTGGGTTAGCAAGCAGTTAGCAGGGGCTAGCAGTTAGCAGACCGGGTAAGCAAGCAAGCAGTTAGCAAGGGCTAGCAGTTAGCAGACTGGGCAGGCAAGCTGGCAGTTAGCCAACCGGGTTAGCAAGCAAGCAGATAGCAGGGCCTAGAAAGTTAGTCGTTGGGGGGCGTTGCGATGGGGGTAAGTCTGCTTTTGCCTCTTCGTGCGGTGACGTTGATAGACCAGTCGTGGAATTAGTAGGGTTCCAAGTAGCTCTCGGTAGCTAGCAGGCCTAGCTGGTTAGCATAATGGGCCTTCAGCGGGCGTCGCGCCTGAGGGGCCTGTTGGGAGTTCTCGGGCAGATTATGTAGGTATTCCAGTCGTAGGGGATCTGCGGGGTTCCATCTCCCGTACCGGCTGTAGAAGGGGTCCGGATATTGTAGCCCAGGAGTATACTTCGGTGGTGGCCCAGGAGTATACTTCGGTGGTGGCCCAGGAGTATACTTCCGTGGTAGCACAGGAGCTCTGGCTGGGCTAGCTTCAAGCTAATTTATGCTTGCTCTGGGATGGAAATGCTAGCCAGGAGTAGTCATCCGGGATTGCGGTTAGCTAGTTGTGAAGATCCAGATGAAAATGTTCAGTTTGCGGTAGGAATCCGGGGATAAAAATAACAGGTCCGTTATGCTCTGGTTAGAGTCACGTTGTTCGAACTGACGAGAGCTTTCCGAGCTGAAGGTTAGCTGATGACCGCTGGTAATGGTTTGCTGACTGATAGCTGGTAATTAGCTGGCTAGCTTCAGTTGAGGGATTCTAGATCCGAAGTAAATATAAATACTTTAGGGAAAAAAAAGCAGATCCACGCCACATTGGATGAGGCGGGTTGCAGGAGAGTAATTTAGATGTTGAGGATTAGCAAAATCTTTTAAAGGATATGCGACGAAAAAGATGTAAAACGATATATACAAGGGGCACGACAGGACAAAGACGTCTGACTGCTACGCCATCTTGGAACGGGCCACTGTATACTGTAAGTAAGCTATAGCTATATCTCTACAGTTACCACGACTGTAACATCGAAAGTTAAATGTATCTATAGTTATATCTCTATAGTTACCACTATATACTGTAACATTGTAAGTTAAATGTCTCTATAGTTATATCTCTAAAGTTACCACTATGTACTGTGGCATCGTAAGTTAGATGTCTCTATAGTTATATCTCAATAAGTACCACTATATACTGTAACATCGTAAGTTAGACGTCTCTATAGTTATATCTCTATAGTTACCACTATATACTGTAACATCGTAAATTAGACGTCTCTATAGTTATATCTCTATAGTTACCACTATATACTGTAACATTGTAAGTTAGACGTCTCTATAGTTATATCTCTATAGTTACCACTATATACTGTAACATCGTAAATTAGACGTCTCTATAGTTATATCTCAATAGTTACCACTATATACTGTAACATCAGAAGATAAATGTCTCTATAGTTAAATCTCCATAGTTACCACTATATACTGTAAGTTAGTCTCTATAGTTATATCTCTATAGTTACCACTATATACTGTAACATCAGAAGTTAAATGTCTCTATAGTTATATCTCTATAGTTACCACTATGTACTGTAAAATCAGAAGTTAGATGTCGCTATAGCTATATCTCTATAGTTACCACTAAATACTGTAATATTGTAAGTTAGATATCTCTGTTGTTATATATATATAGATACCACTATATACTGTGGCATCGTAAGTTAGATATCTCTATCGTTAAATCTCTATAGTTACAACTACATGCTGTAACATCAGAAGTTTGATATCTACATATGTACCACCATATGTGGTAACATCGTTAGACATCTCTGTAGTTATATCTCTATAGTTACCACTATATACTGTAACACTGTAAGTTAGATGTCTTTATAGTTATATCTCTATAGTTACCACTATATACAGTTACATCAGATGTTAGATGTCTTTATAGTTATATCTCTATATTTACCACTATATACTGTAACATCAGATGTTAGATGGCTCTATAGTTATATCTCTATAGTTACCACTATATACTATAACATCAGAAGTTAGATGTCTCTATAGTTATATCTCCATAGTTACACTATATAGTGAAAGTTAGTCTCTATAGTTATATCTCTATACTTACCACTACATACTGTGAAATCGTAAGTTATATATCTCTATAGTTACCACCATGTACTGTAACATCAGAAGTTAGATGTCTCTATAGTTATATCTCTATAGTTACCACTATATACTGTAACATCAGAAGTTAGATGTCTCTATAGTTATATCTCTATAGTTACCACTATATAATGTAACATCAGAAGTTAGATGTCTCTATAGGTATATATCTATAGTTACCCCTATATACTGTGAGATAGTCTCTATAGTTACATCTCTATAGTTAACACTATATACTGTAAGATAGTCTCTATAGTTATATCTGTATAGATACCACTATATGCTGTAACATTGAAGGTTAGATATCTCTATAGTTACCACTATATACTGTAACATCATAAATTTGACATCTCCATAGTTGTTATATCTCTATAGTTACCACTATATACTGTAACATCATAAGTTAGATGTTAGATGTTTCTATAGTTATAACTCTATAGTTACCACAATATGCAGTAACATAGTAAGTTAGATATCTCTATAATTAAATCTCTATAGTTACCACTGTATACTGTAAGTAAGTCTCTATAGCTATATCTCTACAGTTACCATGACTGTAACTTCGTAAGTTAGTCTCTATAGTTATATCTCTATAGTTATCACTATATACTGTAACATCAGAAGTTAGATATCACTCTAGTTAAATCTCTATAGTTACCACGACTGTGACATCATAAGTTAGTCTCTTTTGTTATATCTGTATAGTTACCACTATATACTGTAACATCAGAAGTTAGATATCTCTATAGTTACCACTATACACTGTCAGTTAGTCTCAATAGTTACATCTCTACAGTTATCCACAACACGCTGAAACATCGTAAGTTAGATATCTCTATAGTTATATCTCTATAGTCACCACTATTTACCGTAAATTAGTCTCTATAGTTAAATCTCTATAGGTACCACCATGTACTGTAATATCAGAAGTTAGATGTCTCTATAGTTATATCTCTATAGTTACCACTATATACTGTAACATCAGAAATTAGATGTCCCTGTAGTTATGTCTCTGTAGTTAAATCTGTATAATAACCCTTACATGCTACAGCCTCATAAGTTGCTGTAACATCAGATGTTAGATATCTTTATAGTCATATCTCTATAGTTACCACTATATGCTGTAACATCAGATGTTAGAAGTCTCTATAGTTATATCTCTATAGTTACCACTATATACTGTAACATCAGAAGTTATATGTCTCTATAGTTATGTCTCTATAGTTACCACTATTTACTGTAAGTTAGTCTCTATAGTTATGTCTATAGTTACCACTATATGCTGTAACATCCGAAGTTAGATATCTCTATAGTTATATCTCTATACTTACCACTATATACTGTAACATCGTAAGCTAGATATCTCTATAGTTATACCTCTATAGTTACCACAATATGCTGTGACATAAGAAGTTAGATGTCTCTATAGTTACATCTCTATAGTTACCACTATATATTATATTGTAAGTTAGTCTCTATAGTTATATCTCTATAGTTACCACTATATACTGTAAGATAGTCTCTATAGTTATAACTCTATAGTTACCACTATATACTGTAAGATAGTCTCTATAGTTATATATCTATAGTTACTGCTATAAACTGTAACACCTAAAGTTAGTCTCTATACTTATAACTCTATAGTTACCACTATATACTGTAACATAATAAGTTAGATATCTCTATAGTTATATCTCTATAGTTACTGTTATAAACTGTAACATCTAAAGTTAGTCTCTATAGTTATAACTCTATAGTTACCACTATATACTGTAACATAATAAGTTAGATATCTCTATAGTTATATCTCTATAGTTACTGTTATAAACTGTAACATCTAAAGTTAGTCTCTATAGTTATAACTCTATAGTTACCACTATATACTGTAACATAATAAGTTAGATATCTCTATAGTTATATCTCTATAGTTACTGTTATAAACTGTAACATCTAAAGTTAGTCTCTATAGTTATATCTCTATAGTTACCACTATATGCTGCAACATCATTAGTTAGATGTCTCTATAGTTATATCTATATAATTACAACTATATACTGTAACATCATTAGTTAGATGTCTCTATAGTTATATCTCTATAGTTACCACTATATGCTGCAACATCACAAGTTAGATGTCTCTATAGTTATATCTATATAATTACAACTATATACCGTAACATCATTAGTTAGATGTCTCTATAGTTATATCTCTATAGTTACAACTATATACCGTAACATCAGAAGTTATATGTCTCTATAGTTGTATCTCTATAGTTACTACTATACACTGTAAGTTTGTCTCTATTGTTATATCTGTACAGTTACTACTATATACTGTAACATCTTAAGTTAGATATATCTATAGTTATATCTCTATAGTCCCCACTATATACTGTAACATCTTAAGTTAGATATCTCTATAGTTATATCTCTATAGTTATATCTCTATAGTTGTATCTCTATAGTTATATCTCTATAGTTACCACTATATACTGTAAGTTAGTCTTTATAGTTATATCTGTATAGTTACCACTATATGCTGTAACATCGTAAGTTAGATATCTCTATAGTTATATCTCTATAGTTATATCTCTATAGGTACCACTATATACTGTAACATCAGAAGTTAGATGTCTCTATAGTTAGAACTCTATAGTTACCACTATATACTGTAACATCTTAAGTTAGATATCTCTATGGTTATATCTCTATAGTTACCACTAAATACTGTAAGTTAGTCTCTATTGTAATATCTGTATAGTTACTACTATACAATCAATGGCCAGTTTACAAAAATTGTTTGCCACTACAGATTGAATCACATGGTAGTAACGTGCTATATAAAGCAGTCAGACAGGCATTGAGGCATTCAGTTACTGTTCGATTGAACGTTAGAATGGGCAAAATTAGCAACTTAAGCATGGTATGATTTTCAGTGCCAGGCGCGCGGTTTCGAGTGTCTCAGAAACAGCCGGCCTCCTGGGCTTTTCACCCACGACAGTCTAGGGTTTACCGAGAATGTTGCGACAAACAAAAAGCATCCAGTAAGTGACAATCCTGTGGGCGAAAACAGCTTATTGATGAGAGGTCGAAGAAGAATGGCAAGAATCGTGCAACAGGCAGGCCACAAACAGGCAAATAATTACGCAGTACAACAATGGTGTGCAGAATGGCATCTTGGAATACACAACTCGTTGTTCCTTGTCACAGATGGGCTATTGCAGCAGACGACCACACCGGGTTCCACTCCTATCAGCTCCAGTGGGCACGTGATCAACAACACTGGACAATTGAGGAGTGGGAAAACTTTGGCTGGTCTAACGAATCCCAGATCCTGTTGCGTCATGCTGACGGCAGAGTCAGGATTTGGCGTAAGCAGCAAGAGTCCATGGCCCCATCCTGCATGGACAGGCTGGTAGCGGTGGTGTAATGGTGTGGGGAATGATTTCCTGGTACACGTTAGGTCCCTTGACACCAATTGAGCAACGTTTTTATGATCCAAAGAATTCAGGCTGTTCTGGAGACAAAGGAGGTCCGACACGGGTGTACCTTAAACTGGCCACTGAGTTTATACTGTAACATTGTAAGTTAGATTCCTCTCTATAGATGTCTCTCTATAGATGTCTCTATAGTTATGTCTCTCCCTGACTAGAAGCACTGCAGTTGCATGAGGAGTGGGGGCAGAGGCAAGGCTGTCTCACATACAACGTTGCATGCTAAAGGACAGGAGGAAAGGAGGGAGGGAGTGAGAGAATACATGGGAACAAAAAGTGAAGGACAAAACACTCAGTGCTGTGCAGATCAGAATGATGTATCCATGAGTTCCATGTCCACTGAAGGAAGGACATCATGACATGACACTAAACTTATTCAGAACAAACACACAGGACTAATCCTGCGTGCCATTGTATCACAGCAACAGCATCTTGCTTATTGATTTATGATACTATAGTGTGAAGAAGATGTTAACAAAAAACTTGTCCATCATGACTCATTGGTTTCCGATTGCTTTGATCCAATCTGGGTGTGGAGAGGGAAATATCTCCACACCCTGTGAAGAGCAAAATGTTAAATGCTCACATTTGAACAACATTCCTTTCATATTCCATATTGAAGAACAATAGAGTCTAATATGCACCCTGCACAAAAAAATGGCTTTAGTTCTGATAAAAGGCCAGCAGAGAAGAAGTAGCCTAGTGCAAACAGACGTAAATCTGAAATGTCCATAGTGAGTTTAACTGCGCAATGAACCTGCCGCTGCTTGTGTACCCATATCTGGCTGTAACCGGTCTGTGTATGAATGGATTCCGGCACATCTATATATTTTACAGGTTAACAACTTGTAGCTCAGCCACTGCACGCATACATTATTGCATGTGGGTTACGGAGGTATGACTTGCATGTATCATTAAGCGTGCGTGGGTGTATAATAACCCGAGTGTGTATACACTGACTGGCTGCGTGTGTGTAGTCTAATCACATATGAAGTATCAATGTATAAAAACTGTGTCAATGTGTATCAGCTGCGTCTTACAAGCGTGTTTGTGTGATAAATTAATTTCTGTGGCGCAGCTTTCAAATCAATACGTTTTGTTGCTGTATCCTATATTTATCCATATTGATAGCAAATCACTTTGTGCCATATGTGGAACCCGAGGTAACGAGAAACACGAAGACAATTTAAACTATTACTGAGCATTTGTTTCATGATGTTCCTGCATCAAAAAAGGTTATATTGCCATGACTTACCTGCGCGTTCTGCCGGATAACAGCCGGGGAGACCGTGCGCACTGGATTGCTGCGATAAATTCGCTCTGGTTAGGCAATAACGACTGTCTTATAAACTGTTGAAGGAAGACTATTGTGACAAACCCTCCTCATTTTGTGGTCGATAAACTGCTGCCCAATGTGTGTACCAGCATATCCGTCGACAATATGACATATCTGCACTATTTATTTTTACTAGCCTGAGCTAAACTCTTTTAGTTGACTCTATCGATGGAATAAACTATTATTATAATAGCCCACCCTTTGTGCAATGGCAAGTTTATGGAAATATTGTCTAACTTTTCCCGGTGAAATACATTTTGTAACTAAACGATGTGCATAAATTCCATGTGTTGCACATATAATTGTCTGGTAAAAAAAATCCGTACCAGAAAACGCAAATCTAGCTATCCTACGAAACTCACTATAGCAAGCAAGTGCAGCACAATAGGTATATCACACCGGCAAAAGGAAGGTCGCCAGATTTTTGTTTCCTGAATTAAACTACACATTTTCCTCTGCAAATTTACGTTCCATTTATTCCAGGCTGATATAAGAGTTCAGTCAGAAATTCCGACCGACCCCGATCATAAAATGCCTATGGGATTGTGCGACTGGTCTCACTAAGGTCCGCAAAGCTCAAGTGCGCTCCCATTGGTCGCTCGAACTGGTGTTGATGAGAGTTCTCTCCAGGGCTTTCGGATGCTGAATTCCAACCCATCCATGATGATCTGTAATTGGCTTAAGGAAGTGATTATGCTTCCAATACGATTGGTTCCAATACCAGAAAGAATGTATACAGAAGACATGAGCTATCCTTCTCAATGATGCACTGCAACTGCTATGCAGAGCCGGATTATGGACCATTATGTACGGCAAACGTGCCACGGGGCCCCCGACTTCCAGGGGGCCCCCAAGATAGCATATGAACACGTCATAAGCAATGGCAAAGTGTGTAGAATTTCAGGAAATCAGCTTAAAAACTGCAAAGTTTACTCTCAGCATAATGCCAAAATGTGTAGAATAGCAGGAAATTAGCTTTAAAAGTGGACATTTTTCTCTCAGCCTCATGGTCAAATGTGAAGAATAGCATGAGATAAACTATAAAAAGCACATTTTTAACTTTGCCCCATGACAAAATGTGTATAATTGCATGAAATTAGCTTTAAAACTGCAACATCTTCTCTCAGCCTCATGACAAAACCCCCTGGAGGTAGGGGCCCCGGGGCCCAAAATGAGGTAGTCCAGCCCTGCTGCTCTACAGTGTCACAGGTGTTAGAAGAAAAACATGACAGCCATCAGTCATCATAATGCTGCTGGTCATCAGATGATAAATGCGCAAAAATACATCAAAATGGGGGCCTTTGATATTTTTCTGCCTTGATACAGTCTCTCACTATCTTTTTTGTGTATGTCAGTATTAAAAGAGAGAGCGAGAGAGAGAGAGAGAGAGAGAAAGAGGGGTGCACCAACGGTTGCCACAGCAACTGTGTAATTATGTTGGTGGCAATTATGAAAGGGATGAAAACAGGGTGGGGGAAGAGGACAGCAGCAATCCAAAGCCAGAACACTGATGCGCGTGAGTGAATCTGTCAACCATGACGGATAGGCCTAAAATTTTCAAATGTGATGACGCTGATGTCTTCAAAGAAGTGGGAGAAGTTTGAATCCCTAATTCCATGTAGTGTGCAAAACATATAAAGGTATTTTTTTTTTTGTATGTGTTTCATTAGATTTCATAGAATAATGACTATGTTCATTTATTTTTGACAAAGCACATCATACTCCCAGATTACAATACTAGCTCTTGTAGCCTCTCAGCCAACAGTAAAGCATGGGGCTTATTCATGGTGTTTAACCTCGCAGATAATAAGACAAAACAATAATAGCCCTGTATGACATATGACACATTCTATACCTCTATGAACAGCCTGAAATGTTTTCCCAAATGAATAAACCCATGCTGTGCAAATCCCAGAAAGAGAGAACAGTATTAGGTTGTGGGTAAAAAGGTCTGGCACAAGCCAGCAAAGGGGAGAGAATACAGACATTGTCCCCAAACACTGAAACAGCAGGGTCAGATATTGGGCTCGTTTGAGTGGTAAGGTGAAAGCAACCGACTGTAGATGAAGGTTGAGGAGTGAAGTTGGGGGAGGTGCATCTGCGACAGCCATAAGTCGGACACTGATGTGGTTTTCCTACAGCAAGGCTCAGTGTAACATGGCAGTGTTGCCATTGCTTAGAAAAGTAGTTCTTTATAATGTCAAAATAAACACGTCTCCAACTCCCATATCACACACTCACAAACTGAAAATATACAGTGGCAAGAAAAAGTATGTGAACCCTTTGGAATTACCTGGATTTCTGCATAAATTAGTCATAACATTTGATCTGATCTTCATCTTAGTCATAATAGACAAAACACAGCGTACTTAAAATAATAACACACAAATTATTGTATTTTTCTTGTCTATATATAATACATCATTTAAACATTCACAGTGTAGGTTGGAAAAAGTATGTGAACCCCTAGGCTAATGCCTTTTCCAAAAGTTAATTGGAGTCAGGAATCAACTAAGCTGGAGTCCAATCAACGAGACAAGATTGGAGATGTTGGTTAGAGCTGCCCTGCCCTATAAAAAACAACTGCTTTTGAGCCCTCTCCTGTACTCCCTGTTCACCCACGACTGCGTGGCCACGCACGCCTCCAACTCAATCATCAAGTTTGCGGACGACACAACAGTGGTAGGCTTGATTACCAACAACGACGAGACGGCCTACAGGGAGGAGGTGAGGGCCCTCGGAGTGTGGTGTCAGGAAAATAACCTCACACTCAACGTCAACAAAACTAAGGAGATGATTGTGGACTTCAGGAAACAGCAGAGGGAACACCCCCCTATCCACATCGATGGAACAGTAGTGGAGAGGGTAGTAAGTTTTAAGTTCCTCGGCGTACACATCACAGACAAACTGAATTGGTCCACCCACACAGACAGCATCGTGAAGAAGGTGCAGCAGCGCCTCTTCAACCTCAGGAGGCTGAAGAAATTTGGCTTGTCACCAAAAGCACTCACAAACTTCTACAGATGCACTATCGAGAGCATCCTGGCGAGCTGTATCACCGCCTGGTACGGCAACTGCTCCGCCCACAACCGTAAGGCTCTCCAGAGGGTAGTGAGGTCTGCACAACGCATCACCGGGGGCAAACTACCTGCCCTCCAGGACACCTACACCACCCGATGTCACAGGAAGGCCATAAAGATCATCAAGGACAACAACCACCCGAGTCACTGCCTGTTCACCCCGCTATCATCCAGAAGGCGAGGTCAGTACAGGTGCATCAAAGCTGGGACCGAGAGACTGAAAAACAGCTTCTATCTCAAGGCCATCAGACTGTTAAACAGCCACCACTAACATTGAGTGGCTGCTGCCAACACACTGACTCAACTCCAGCCACTTTAATAATGGGAATTGATGGGAAATGATGTAAAATATATCACTAGCCACTTTAAACAATGCTACCTAATATAATGTTTACATACCCTACATTATTCATCTCATATGTATACGTATATACTGTACTCTATATCATCTACTGCATCTTTATGTAATACATGTATCACTAGCCACTTTAACTATGCCACTTTGTTTACATACTCATCTCATATGTATATACTGTACTCGATACCATCTACTGTATCTTGCCTATGCCGCTCTGTACCATCACTCATTCATATATCTTTATGTACAGTGCCTTGCGAAAGTATTCGGCCCCCTTGAACTTTGCGACCTTTAGCCACATTTCAGGCTTCAAACATAAAGATATAAAACTGTATTTTTTTGTGAAGAATCAACAACAAGTGGGACACAATCATGAAGTGGAATGACATTTATTGGATATTTCAAACTTTTTTAACAAATCAAAAACTGAAAAATTGGGTGTGCAAAATTATTCAGCCCCCTTAAGTTAATACTTTGTAGCGCCAACTTTTGCTGCGATTACAGCTGTAAGTCGCTTGGGGTATGTCTCTATCAGTTTTGCACATCGAGAGACTGAATTTATTTCCCATTCCTCCTTGCAAAACAGCTCGAGCTCAGTGAGGTTGGATGGAGAGCATTTGTGAACAGCAGTTTTCAGTTTTTTCCACAGATTCTCAATTGGCTTCAGGTCTGGACTTTGACTTGGCCATTTTAACACCTGGATATGTTTATTTTTGAACCATTCCATTGTAGATTTTGCTTTATGTTTTGGATCATTGTCTTGTTGGAAGACAAATCTCCGTCCCAGTCTCAGGTCTTTTGCAGACTCCATCAGGTTTTCTTCCAGAATGGTCCTGTATTTGGCTCCATCCATCTTCCCATCAATTTTAACCGTCTTCCCTGTCCCTGCTGAATAAAAGCAGGCCCAAACCATGATGCTGCCACCACCATGTTTGACAGTGGGGATGGTGTGTTCAGGGTGATGGGCTGTGTTGCTTTTACGCCAAACATAACATTTTGCATTGTTGCCAAAAAGTTCAATTTTGGTTTCATCTGACCAGATCACCTTCTTCCACATGTTTGGTGTGTCTCCCAGGTGGCTTGTGGCAAACTTTAAACAACACTTTTTATGGATATCTTTAAGAAATGGCTTTCTTCTTGCCATTCTTCCATAAAGGCCAGATTTGTGCAATATACGACTGATTGTTGTCCTATGGACAGAGTCTCCCACCTCAGCTGTAGATCTCTGCAGTTCATCCAGAGTGATCATGGGCCTCTTGGCTGCATCTCTGATCAGTCTTCTCCTTGTATGAGCTGAAAGTTTAGAGGGACAGCCAGGTCTTGGTAGATTTTCAGTGGTCTGATACTCCTTCCATTTCAATATTATCGCTTGCACAGTGCTCCTTGGGATGTTTAAAGCTTGGGAAATCTTTTTGTATCCAAATCTGGCTTTAAACTTCTTCACAACAGTATCTCGGACCTGCCTGGTGTGTTCCTTGTTCTTCATGATGCTCTCTGCGCTTTTAACGGACCTCTGAGACTATCACAGTGCAGGTGCATTTATACGGAGACTTGATTACACACAGGTGGATTGTATTTATCATCATTAGTCATTTAGGTCAACATTGGATCATTCAGAGATCCTCACTGAACTTCTGGAGAGAGTTTGCTGCACTGAAAGTAAAGGGGCTGAATAATTTTGCACGCCCAATTTTTCAGTTTTTGATTTGTTAAAAAAGTTTAAAATATCCAATAAATGTCATTCCACTTCAAGATTGTGTCCCACTTGTTGTTGATTCTTCACAAAAAAATACAGTTTTATATCTTTATGTTTGAAGCCTGAAATGTGGCAAAAGGTCGCAAAGTTCAAGGGGGCCGAATACTTTCGCAAGGCACTGTACATATTCTTTATCCCCTTACACTTGTGTCTATAAGGTAGTAGTTTTGGAATTGTTAGCTAGATTACTTGTTGGTCATTACTGCATTGTCGGAACTAGAAGCACAAGCATTTCGCTACACTCGCATTAACATCTGCTAACCATGTGTATGTGACAAATACAATTTGATTTGATTTGATTTGTTTGCTATTCACAAGAAGCATTGCCTGTTGTGTACCATGCCTCAAACAAAAGAGATCTCAGAATTGTTGACTTGCATAAATCTGGAAAGGGTTACAAAAGTATCTCTAAAAGCCTTGATGTTCATCAGTCCATGGTAAGACAAATTGTCTATAAATAGAGAAAGTTCAGCACTGTTGCTACTCTCCCTAGGAGTGGCCGTCCTGCAAGGATAACTGCAAGAGCACAGTGCAGAATGCTCAATGAGGTTACGAAGGATCCTAGAGTGTCAGCTAAAGACTTACAGAAATCTCTGGAACATGCTAACATCTCTGTTGACGAGTCTACGATACATAAAACACTAAACAAGTATGGTGTTCATGGGAGGACACCATGGAAGAAGCCACTACTGTCCAAAAAAAAACATTGCTGCACGTCTGAATTTCGCAAAAGAGCATCTGGATGTTTTACAGCGCTACTGGCAAATTATTCTGTGGATAGATTAAACTACAGTTGAGTTGTTTGGAAGGAAAGAACACACAACACTATGTGTGGAGAAAAAAGGCACAGCACACAAACATCAAAACCTCATCCCAACGGTAAAGTATGGTGGAGGGAGCATCATGGTTTGGGGCTGCTTTGCTGGCTGCTTCAGGGCCTGGACAGCTTGCTATCATCGACGGAAAAATGAATTCCCAAGTTTATCAAGACATTTTGCAGGAGAATGTAAGGCTATCTGTCCGCTAATTGAAGCTCAACAGAAGTTGGGTGATGCAACAGGACAACGACCCAAAACACTGAAGTAAATCAACAACAGAATGGCTTCAACAGAAGAAAATACACCTTCTGGAGTGGTCCTGACCTCAACCCGATTGAAAATGCTGTGGCATGACCTCAAGAGCGGTTCACACCGAACATCTTATTGCTAAAATGAAAGTTTTGTAAAGAGGAATGGTCCAAAATTCCTCCTGACCCTTGTGCAGGTGTGATCCGCAACTACAGAAAACATTTGGTTGAGTTTATTTCTGCCAGAGGGTCAACCAATTATTAAATCCAATGGTTCACATTCACTTTTTCCAACCTACACTGTGAATGTTTACACGGTGTGTTCAATAGACATGAAAACTTATAATTGTGTGCTATTAGTTTAAGAAGATTGTGTTTGTTTATTGTTGTGACTTAGATGAACATCAGATCAAGTTTAATGCCCAATTTCTGCAGAAATCCAGGTAATTCCAAAGGGTTCACATACTTTTTCTTGCCACTATGTGTGTACATTTTACTATCAATTGGCAAAGGAGAGCCTCAAATATCACATTCATTTGTACATATCCGCTGTATACATGAATTGCGGCAAAGTTGGTTCCTGTTTCAGTCATGTCTTTGGTCACATCGGTGTGGGTCATATAAAATAACCTAATGATTGGTTGACAATAGAGCCTCCCACAATGCAGGTGATGGCTGCAGGATGGAGTTGGTGAAGAGCACCTGCAGAAACTACTGTCGACTGCAGTCAAACCTTCATGACCTTTGATCACATGATTTATGTAAAGTTGGGCGCGTTCAAGTGGATCACTTTTGCCAAATCGTGACCATCGTTGGTCACTACCATTTAAAGTATGTTGCATTATAGTTATAAAAATTGTCCGCCTTGCACCTACATGTTGACTGCATGAACCTTACAAGAATCATGTGATCAAACGTCATGCAGTTTTTGAAGAAGTCGTTGCAGTTGCTTCTCATCACCTGCACCATGCAGCCATCACCTGTATTGTGAGAGGCACTATTTGTCAACCAATCATTAGGGTGTTTTTGAATGACCCACGGGAACGTGACCAAAGACATTACCAACTTGCCACGACTCTAAAGCTCCAGGGGTTACAAATTAAAGTGATACGAGACTTTCTAATCATTTAAATATACACACAGTATGTTTTCAGTTTGTGAGTGGGTGATAAACTTTTACATTTATTCTGAAGAACTTTTGCAAACAGCAGCTATGTTGACACTGCCATGTGATCTGAGCCTTGCTGTTGGAAAACCACTAGTGTCCAACTTTCAGCTGTTGCAGATGCACCTCCCCAGACTTCACCCGAGGACTTTTGTCTAGTTGGCTTCATAAGTCTTATCCCCCGAACACACCCATTTTCTAGGCAGTGGCTGTCGATAAGACTTTTCTGGACCTCTCTTCCCGACAGTTAAAGGTCCCGAAGCTTTTGTGCATGTGCAAGATGCTGTAGTTTACAGTCTCTGATCTACGAACCTCCCTTCACAATTCTATGATAACTCAAGTATTACCGGTAAAACATCCATGCAGAATCTGCATACCAAACATATGATCTGTTTCAGGGGGATATGCATATTTAGATCTTGAGTTAGTGTACTTGAAGTACCCTACAGTGTAGTTAAAAAGAACCCTAGTGTAGTTACGAAGAACCCTACAGTGTATTTACAAAGAACCCTACAGTGTAGTTACGAAGAACCCTAGTGTAGTTACGAAGAACCCTACAGTGTAGTTACGAAGAACCCTAGTGTTGTTTTATGTAGTGAGCGAACGTGTTACCAAGCAGACGGCGTTAACAAACTGTAGCATAGCCTAGCTGTGCTTAGTTCAAAATAAAATATTTCGCCTAATGGCGCACGATGCTGTGTTGTAGAAAAATGTGACCATTTGTACAATCATCCTAAAATCTCAAAAGAAATTACAGTAACATACTACGCTATTATTTTTGGTTCTGTTATGTAGACAAGTATCAGTGTTTTGCAGACATTGTTTCAGCTTTGATCTAACGTTATCTAAATGAGCGCCAGTCACAACAGTAGCCTGTTCTTTATTTGTAAAGCCAAGACTGAGTGTAAAGTAGTGAATTTCACACAAGCAAAAGCTTCTGGACCTTTAGCTGTTGGGAAGATGGGGCCAGAAAAGTTGGATCCGCAGCCACTCCATACGTTCTATCCCCATAATCGTCAAGGTGGTAGGGTACTCCGATAGACAGTTGAATCAACCTTTCCACTGGGGACTAGAAGGTGAAAAACCTTTCTATGGGGGGGGTTCCTGGCATCACCTCCGGCCCAACACCCAGGTGTCTGGGGGCAACTACCAGGATCAGGCAGATATTTCCACCCAGATGGGTAGCTGGTTGCTCTGCATGCTGCTCACTGCAGCCAAGCCAGAGGAAGGAGCCCTTCATTACGTATGTCAACTGACAGCCTGCTTGCTGGGGGCACATTCCACTAGACTAAACATGTGTGTATGGAATTCATGACAATGGGTGGAGCTCAAGAGTGTAGTGGCTCCCTCCTTCGACTCGTCTCCCCTGTTGCTTTTTCACCCATCCCATGTACTCAGACCTTTACAGACGACATTAATCCTATTTTTACTATGAAATATGCCCCAGATAAACAACCTACATTGGGGGCTCTCTAAAAATCTGATTTCTCTCTACCCTGTTATTATACTACTGTACCACAGAGAGCAATGCTATTCACACCATAATATGTTCAATATCTTACCAACACTGAAGAAAGAACTAAATGATACATTTTCCCAAATTTATTAATTTAAATAACTTAAAATGGACACAAAAATACCCACCCATTAAGTTTCGCTCAATGACTGTTTCCCAGGCACCTTTTCCCACCGAAGTAAAAGACAACTGTTGATTGTTTCCCTGGGAAATGTAGGCGCCAACATGCATTTAGATCGGAGGGAGAAAACATGCCCAGGAAACCCAGCCAGAGGAGCATATCGACTGGAGAGTTCCTTTATATCAAATCTGTTGAGGCTTCCCTATTGACAAATACATTGTTTTTTCCCAATTCTGAATAGGATAGGAGCTGGATAGTGCATATGACCGGAGCAGGTATTTGATCCATACAAATCAAATGAAAAACATTTTACAATAAAAAGGTTCACAAGTATACTATTGGCAAATCAGTACTAAAGACCAGATGTGCCGCTATGACCCTATAAATAAATATCCATAATTATATGGGATATAATTAATAATCAATGATATGCACAATCCTGCACCCTAACCTAATCCTGTATGGACAATAACCTACTTCATACACGCACCAAGACATCTGAATATAGGCATGTCACTTTAAAACCACTCTGGCAAATACTGGACAATGAATAAACAATGACAATTTTGTAAAAATGCAAAAACAGAATAGTCATACATGGGGATAAACATTTACAAAAAAAATAGGGGTGAAATCATTTTTAAAAGTAATAATCAGACCAAATGTTGCTCCCTTCGTGTCCATCTCATTTCAACCACGACTAGACAAACATTTTCTAGGAAAACTGCTCATTGCCGCTTCCTCATTTGACTACCCAATGAATGACCATCTCATCATGTTGTGTTTCACTCTATGAATAAAAAACATTGCATAATCTTCTAATAAGTCCTCCACCCTTACTCCCATCAACCTGATCTCGTATAAGGTAACTCAACTCAGACGTGACGAAACATCTCACCAGTTTCCCAACACGAGGCTAGCTGGGCAGTACACAGTACCATTTCAGCAACAGGAGCCATTTCAAGAAGGGGGTGGGGAAAGAAAGAGGCATTTTCTGTTTCTGAAAAATATCTAAGACATTTTGTTTAGTGAACACTGAACAGAAAGAAGCCTAATTTCAGATAGGGGAGATGAGTCAGACTGAAGCTCAAACAGTCTTGAGCTGGGTAGCTACTGTATGACACACAATCACTAGTGCTGTGTATGAAACACAATAAAAACCTTTCTCTGATCATGACAGCGAGGAATCATGGAGAGATAACACACAGCGGTGAACCCATTTCAATTCAGTCACTTTTTCACAACATCCCTTTTGTTTTAAACAAAACTTTCCATACATGTTTTACCATGGAAGAAGTGGTCAGAAAGTAGTGACATTTTGGACCTAAATGCCATAAACATTCAGGATATCAAGGTGCTCAAAGTTGCCTCATTTTGCATACCCCACTCAACCAAGAAATGACTAAATAGTCTGACAACCCGGTTTGCAAGCTTTTAAAATATCAAATCTCAACCATTTATCTTTTCCAGTGATGTTGACATGGATGTCTCATTGTGTGGTGAGGTTCGCAAAATGGGTCAACTTTGAGCACCTTAATCTTTTGTGTTTTGACATAAAGGTCCAAAAACTCACTTTCTAAGCACTTCTACAACAGACAAATATGTACGGAAGGTTTTTCAAATCAAAAAGGGGTGCTGTCAAAAAGTAATTGAATGTATGTGGATTTATCCACAGGGGATTGGGAGAATATATGGCAACAAGGAATGAACAGGGATACAAGATGCAATGAGTACAAAAGGGACAGTACAGAGTCAGGGGTATAGAAAGAGTCTGGGAGAGGGGAACAATATTCAATACACACACACTGAGAAGACTCCAAACAGCATTAGAGTCGTCTCAACGCTCGCTTTTTATCAGTTTTCTTCTTCCCTACAACATTACTATTGCTACTACTACTGCTGGAGGTAGTACTGCTTCCATTGGCTCCGTTACCCAGAGCAGCAGAGGGGGCAACCCCTGGTCCCATCGCCCTCTTGGTAGGGTCCCCTGCGTGTTTTTTGGGCTGGGGGCCATCGGCTGGGTCCTGGGGCACCCCCGACGTCCCCCCATACCCCCCCATGGCATGGATCTCAGTCAGGAGGCGAGCACGGGACGCATACTCTGTATAGTCCTCCAGGAGCAGACGCCCCGCCTCCTCGTTGAGAGCCGACTCAGGGTTGGGATGGATCATAAGGCACTTGATAGTCTGAGGGGAGAGAGAGAATGAACACCAGTGAGTCATCAGGGTATATTTCAAGGTTTTCCTTGAACCACTAAACAAAATGTTAAGAATAGAAAATGGATTATTAAAAGAAGCACCTATAGAGATGCTTAAATGTTTCTTACCAATAATACATGTCTGAGTCCCAGCTCTGCCCTCCAGTCCCTCTTCAGGACGTTGACACAGATCTCTCCCTTGTGGCCCACATTAGGGTGGAAGATCTTGGTTAGGAAGTAGCCTTTCGGTGGTGCAGCAGGGAAGTCCTTCCCCAGGACCAGGCGCATTCGGAAAACACCCCCGGCAAACGGGGTTCCTTCTATTGAAGCACAATAAATAAACCACGTCAAGCAGGGGTTGACATTACTGGTTGTCCAGGGCAGGTAAACTCAAGAGTCGGTAAGGTGGAATCTGCCTTTTGTCCTGAAGACTAGTGTTCACTCACGTCGACTCGAGTTCAATTTGTTCATGTGCATAAGTGACTCAATAAAAAAATTTATCAAGCCAAGTGATCACACAGTTCTCCCTACATTCTCTTTCACCTCCGTTACTCGTCTCACTCCATTCAGATCCGAACGCTCCCTCTACACAAACGAGTTGCGCACCCAAGCTCCCATTAAGACTATAGAAATTACTGCCTATAAAAATGCATCTAACAGATGGGATACACAAACAAAACTGCAAACAAGCTACATTCCTTGCCAAATCACGACAGCTTTATCACAAATTCAAAATGGACTGGTTGATTAAAGTAGGGAAATGTGTTCCAACTACAAACTGCAGATTTGAAAAAAAATGATGCATCTGGTCCATTTAGTGAACTGCTAGTCTGTCATTTAGAATAGGTTACAGATGGACATATGTAACAAAAACATTGTTTTGATGAAGGCAAATAGCCAATAATAAGCTCATTACACCCTGTTAAAAAAGGAGTAGGCTAAACGTGCAGTGATATTGATGAGAAAGAAGCACCTGTTTCAGTAGCAAATGTCAGTGCTCAAATGGCAGTAGGAGTCCATAACTTAACAAATGACCTTGCAACTCAAGTAGGCCTAAGTGTTTTCCAGTTCAGACAGTGAATATTGGACAACTAAATCAAATGTTTAGGCCTTTGTACCAACTGCCTCTAGTAGTGTGTTAGCTAGCCAGTGTGTAATCTGAGCATAGTTGAGGTCTAACGTGAATTAGCCACAAAATCTAGAGTTTGAAAGCGACTTTTCTGGAAGCTGTGCTGCACCATTTCCCCTACATTTTACCCCACATGGGCCAGCCCCAGCCCCTGGGCCCACATGGGCCAGCCCCTGCCCCTGGGCCCACATGGGCCAGCCCCAGCCCCTGGGCCCACATGGGCCAGCCCCTGGGCCCGCCCATAGCAATTAGTTTCAGCAAATGCACTTCAGCTCCTCACCATTTGAGTGACAGTAACAAGATACACTCAGCAGAGCGAGTGTAATTGCATAATACTGCAAACATCCTTGTCAAAAACATCAAAACTATTGACAGATTTATTGAGTTATCTTAGATTAATTCTGCCCATGTTGAGGAAGTGTATACTGGCTATGGCGTTTAAAAATGAACAAACAATACTATTTCTGCTTTTTACTTGTTTTTCCAAGCGAAGGTCTTTTAAGGGAGTATGCGAGCACACTCGTCTGGTTCGCCTAGCCGACTTCGGCTAACTGCCAGCGGAACTGAAGCATGCTGACGCCTTAAGAGAACTTCTTTACAGAATTAGCATGAAACGTATGAAAAAACGTGTTTGAATAGTGTCATAAGTGTGCTGACTCATTCAAGCACCTTCGATAGCTTAATGTCAACCCCAGCATGTTCTACATTACAGCTTCCCTAGGCAGACAAAACATTTCCCATGACAGAGGTATGCGTTACCTGGTCCCTCAATGGCTGTATGGAGTTCTGTGATGTCTTCTTCGCTGGGGTAGATCTTGATGCCCTCAGGGGGATCTGCAGCGAGTGCAGACACCTCTTTGTACACCAGACGCAGAACCTGGGGCGGCAAGTTCTCTACATTGGAGTTCTATAAATGGGGCACACACACACACACATACATACATTACTATTCTGTCCCACTACCAACAGAAAGGTGCACATATGGTAAATACTATAGATATGGAACCCACACATCCCATGATCACAAACACATTAATAATAGGAAAATCTCAGTAAGGGACAATTTCAGTAAAGCGGTCACCAAAATGGTTGCTCAGAATCAATGTGGCCATCTACTGTCTGATAAGCCTTAGGCCTGTAGCCGATTAAACTCAACTCCACGATTTATGATGGAGATGAGCTGCGATTAGTGTGAACAGACTGGAGCTCCTTAGTCACAAAATCAATTTGAATAAAAAACTACTGATTTCATTTCTGTGTAATTGCGGGCTATTCTTTGGATGCTATAATCAGAAGTTTTTGCTAAAAACGGAATTGTATGGGACTAAGGAATTCCAGTTTGGCCACACTAGTCGCTGCTCAACTCCATCGTAAATCGTGTAGTTGAGTCGAATACAGTACAGGCCAGGTGGTGATTCACGTTAATATCATGAGAGTGCAGTGGATAAGCTGTGTGTCACAACTGACAACTGCGATTTCAGCCAATGTCTGGCCGTTTACTTCATTGATAAATGTACAAACCGGTCAAAGTTAAGATATTGTATAAGCATTTTCTAGCCATACAAAACGGACATCAAGTTAGCCATTCTGTCTTTGCCAAATAAAGCTAGGTTGTAGCTGGCTAGCGAATTAACAGTTAGCCGAAAGCTAGCTAATGGTAGCATTGCTGCCTACAATTACTGACTAGTTCACATCATTGTCAAGTCAAATAGCTAATGTAACGTTACCATTAAATCGCCCAATCATGTAACATATTGATGTAGTTCTTATTACAACTCATCAATTTCGCTAAAAGAGAGGAAATAAGATATCTAACTAGCAAGCTAACATTAGGTAGCTAGCCAGACAAATCATCATTAGGTAGCTAACTTGCATAGGTAGTTAAATACGCCAACTTTGGGGTGTGCTAACGTTATGATAGTTAATTTGCTGACAATCGTGTAGAAGTTAGTTAGTGATTAATCTTTGTTGGACAGTTTCCCATTTAAATTGTGTTCGGGAGAAGTGTCAACACTGAACTAGCCTGCAAAAGAAAATCGTAGCCATCAGCGAACATCAGTTAGTTAACTATAGCAAGCAAATAACCAACCAACGTTAGCTACCCTACTTAACTAGTTAGCTAAGTTAGGTCTCGGCTAAGTAACGTTACTGTAGTTAGCTAGTTAACGTTAGCTAAACCGCTGGCAAACAATTTGACTTGCTTTGTTAGCTAGCTAAATAACCAATAATTGTATCCATCCAAGTGTTTGTAGAAAATGTTAACTTACCATGTCTTCCGAAGAATATTAGTATTCAGGTGACTGGGGCTAGCTAACTCTGTGATCCTCGTCTAAATAGCAACGGTAGCTAGCAACTAATAAATAGTTGCAGCTTATGCTTGATCGATGAGAAAGTGGTCCACGACACCTCAAATAAATGAATAAATGCAGGTATCGCCGACTATTTAGATCTCGAATGCCAAGCAAGCGATCAAGTTATGCTAACGCGTTAGCCAGCTGCAGCTTGCTAGCTAAAATTATTCTCCTCAAAAGTTCAGACACACTGATAGAACGTAAACCCCAATTCGTTATTCTGCTAAAACCAGTCTGCTTTTTGGTACAAACAACGTATACAGTGAAGGGAAGCGAGCTACTGGAAGAAAGTGTTTTTAGCCAAAGTTATGTGGTGGCCAAGTGCTAGAGTAGCTAGCCAGCTACTATTTTCGTTGAAACGGAACACGACTACGTCTCCCAAATGAAATTGTGTTGTCTTGACCAATCGGTATTTTAGCCATACAACACGTGTACAAACAACGTAACCAACAAGACCAATCACATATCGTAGGTGCTCTGTCGTCATACTACTTGACATTTCCACCAGCCATCCAAAGTCGAGAATGTCAAAATTGCTTCCAAGCCATAGGTGCGTTTGAAAAACTCATACCCACCCAGAGGGTAGGTCTTCATCTTGACAGACAGCCGCACACAATATAAACTTTTTCCTAAACTTCAATATAACCTAATCCCAGTTAACCTAACTCTACCATACAATATACCTATAGACGGCAGTGTCGGAGGAAGGCTCAACAAATCAAAGACTGTTCAAAGACTGTATCAAAGACTGTTCTCTTTGCTGCCGCAAGTGGTACCAATCAAATCAATGTACCAAGTCTGGAACCAACAGGACTCTGAACAGCTTCTACCCCCAAACCAAATACGTTTCTGAGTGGTGCAGCGGTCTAAGGCACTGCGTCTCAGTACTAGAGGTGTCACTACAGAGCCTGGTTCGTTTCCAGGCTGTATCACAACTGGCCGTGATTGTCCCGTAGGGTGGTGTTGTCTGGGTTAGGGTTTGGGAGGCTAGGCCCTCATTGTAAATAAGAAATTGTTCTTAACTGACTTCCCTAGATAAAATAAATAAGACTTCTAAACAATATTGAGAAATGGCAACCCTGACTACCTGCAGTGACTATGCACACTCACATATGCATACTGACGCCACACACTTTGCTACTGATATTATCTAGCCTGTTGCCTATTCTCTTTACCCCCACCAATATGTACAATACATATCTTCCTGAATTTACGTTGTACCCCCTCACATCGACTCGATACTGGTACTCCCACATTATTCACTGCATAATTATTCCTTGTGTTACTATTTCTATTTTATTTGTATTTATTTTATTTGATCTTTAACTATGCATTGTTGGAAAAGGACCAATATAACAATATGGTCGTCATTCTAATGTTCACACATAACGCCATCCATTCCAAGGCCTTACAAGGCCTTACAACAAATGTAGCTATTTCTCAAACCTGTCCACATAATTCTTTAGGATCTTCCACAAATCACCATTTCACTCTTCATGACTTTTGGTGAGCAGCACAATAAAACCTGGGTACGTAACCCCTTGTTGCATGAGGTAAAACATTTATTTGCTCAAGGTTAAGGTACCAAACCATCAAGCACTGGCATCCAACATTATAATAAGAGGTTAAATATCTGTACCTGGTAAGACTCTTATCACATGTATTACTTGCATGGAGGAAACGTTTACAGCTCACAGCAAATCTAATGTAAGTGTTGCTTCTGTACAAACAAAAAATAGAAAACATCACAGCCTGCCAACCCCAGTCTACTGACATCAGCTCAGATTGAATTTGAAAGCCCCTGGCCCTGACCAACCATCCTGAGAACTATGGTCACAAAGTCCAGAGTGGGAAAGTGCCTACCATGTGCCAGACAGAAACTTCCCTGTTATTTAAAAGTAAATGAATGTAGATGAGTGATTATTAATGCCATCCTCAAGATACAGTGATACACCTGAGATTTGGAAAGGTACATTCCAAGTAACATTACATTTAAATTATTCCTAGTATCCATCATTTTGGAAGGGAAGGTTTTGGCATCCAACCCCCACTGAGACTTTTTCCTGCAGTATTTCTATTGACCACTAGAGTGCGCCTCATCACTACATTGTCTGCGTGTTTCTATTTTTGGGATTATGGTTCTGGATGTTTTCGAATTATTTGTAGGAAAACAGTGCACGGGGATTTCCCTTGTGGCTCTCTGCAATCAGAAAATGTTTTTCGATTAATGACATGATTGCTTGTGTCATGTGCAAATACTTTTTTGTCAAATGTGATTTGTATGGCTGTTAATTGCGATGTTGTAAAAATACAATAAAATACAATAAAGTAATTCAATCATTTTTATTTGCATTAAACAGTTAAACAGTAATTTTTCTAAGGCACTAACTAGTAATGCTCATTTGGACACGATGTTTGTGGCTTTTTCCATAGAGATAGATAGAGGACTCTAGTGCCCAAATGTCCAATTTAGAATGGGCAGCGCCATTGAGCACTTTCACCATTTTGAAGTAGTCACTGGGTGGGACTTCCTATGGGTTAAGGTAGGATCACATAATTCCAACCAGGTCACCAGGAGGGATCAGCCAATGCATTATACTTGTGAACAAACATTACATAACTGCAGGTGGCAGTACATTGGCAAACTTTATACCTGTTCAAACAACGCACTCCAGGTGGCAGTATGCACCAAGAGGACAGGGTTCCGGTCTAGAAGAATGGTTTTGACTGCTCCCACAGTTTTGCTTCTGTACAGCAGTTTAATCTTAAGGACAGGATCCTTTTTTTCAATTTTCGCCTAAAATGACAGACCCAAATCTAACTGCCTGTAGCTCAGGATTTGAAGCAAGGATATGCATATTCTTGATACCATTTGAAAGGAAACACTGAAGTTTGTGGAAATTTGAAATTAATGTAGGACAACATAACGCATTTGATCTAGTAAAAGATAATACAAAGATATAAAACATGTGTTTTTTAGTTTTTTTTGTACCATCATATTTGAAATCCATCACTCACAACCGAAGATATTAACATTTTATATTCATCAAATGTCTGCTCTGTTTTTGGACGATGTGATGACGTGATCACTGCTTGCGCTGCTCCTTGTGCGGTTGCATCTCAGATATAGGTCCATGAAATTAATCAACATATGCGAAAGTGAGTAGATTATCTTGAAAACAACGGGCGGACATATTGGATGTAGTCTTCAGTTCTTATTATATCTCCGTGGTATGCACATATTCAGTTTGTTTACCAAATTATAGAAAATTGATTACTTCAAAATAGAGATGCCCTCAATTGCGCTGCCCCTGCTCTCACAAACGCCATAATACTGTAGTACATATACAATGATGTGATGTTTATCTAAATCTTTGGGCTTTTCCAGGCGCGCCATCTTTGCTGGCACCACGCATAGTTCCTGGCTTTCAGCGCGCACTAATCACTGATTGGATAGCCTGATGTGCGTTGAAGAGAAATTCAGCGAAGACAAAAACAACGCTCGCTCCAATTTACGGGGCGTGACAGTTGAACAACAACAATCAAGCTTCCGGTTTTTCCCATTCTTACTAGAGAGTTCACTAGCATGATCTTGTGAGCGTAAAATCGCACAATCAACAAGTTTATGTATAATAGATTTACGTGTACGCTAGGTACATTTTCTCATTTTGTTTGTCGTGGAATAAGAGCACCGAAAGAGCTATTACTGACTGATACACCGCTTTATTTGACCATTACACTGCGGGCAACTTCCAATACGGTAAAGACTGATCTAGTTAGTTAGCTAATAATTGAATGAAATTAAGCATTCTATTGGACTTCGAATGCACGTGTTTTTTTCTGGAGTATTACAGAGGAGATAGCTATTGTTTTGTTCCCTTGGAAAGTGTTTAATTCATTCCCTTTTCACTGTTTTGTTGAAAGTTCATATTCAACAATGTATTGAACAGCTGCAGTCAACATGTTTGTATTTTGTCTATCAACAGGGTTATTATGAGCGAAGGAGAGGTATTCCACGAGAAGCAGCGACTGGAGTTGTGCGCCATTCATGCTCTGAACAACGTTCTGCAAGAACAAGTGTTCACCAAGGAGACGGCAGATGACATCTGCAAGCGGTGAGGTCACTTAGGTCAGGCGATGTGTGTGTAATGTCAACTTTAGGAGGCGGTGTTTTGGCTAAACAGGGTTCTTTGTGTCAATGATAACACACAGACTATTCAATATGCAATCTCTGCATGTAAATCATCAAGTACTGCTATAAGCCTGTGATCCAAAGAGCACCCACCACACACTTTCTCCATGAGTTCCAAGAGCATGTGAATCTGTTTTTACCATTTTCCCCTTCCTCCCCAGGCTAGCTCCACAGTGTGTGGTGAACCCTCACCGCTCGATGCTGGGCACAGGCAACTATGACGTCAACGTCATCATGGCTGCCCTACAGAGTAGAGAGTTGGCTGCAGTATGGTGGGACAAACGCAGGTCAGTCTTCAATACCTCAGGGCCAGACAGATTTGGAAGAGATGATTGGCAATTAAATACACCTGTGTAATAAATTCAAATCCAACCAAGTACCGCTACAGGTCATGAAGAGCTAGTTTTATTGACCAAAGAAAATATTCTGATAAGGAAACTTCCCCACAGATTCTGTCTACTCCTACTGTTCATCACTGTTCCTCCCCTTCACCACCACAGTGACTCTGATTTTAAACCAAAATCTACTTCCCTTTTCCTATTTCTCCCTCAGAACAGTACAGAGTCTCTGTGTTGACAAGGTCCAGGGGTTCATCCTGAACGTTCCGTCACGTGTCTCTCTTGGAATTATGTCCCTCCCCGTCAAGCGGCGGCACTGGCTTGCAGTGCGCCAGGTTAATGGACACTACTACAACCTCGACTCCAAACTAAAGAGTCCTGTCTGCGTCGGGAACGAAGCAGATCTCCGGTGAGTGAAGGGAGGGACGACGACTATGCAGACATGTATTGTACAACTCCTAATCAAAGACACAGTATCTCCAACTTTACAGCTGTGATAAATAGTGATAAATGCAAAAATATGCAAATGCTAAACTTGTCATGCTAATTGTTTGCAAACATAAATGTCCCTCTGTAATTTTTATTTACATAGTTACCCTGTCAGGAACTCTTGAACGCAGCCCACAATTTGACTGTGGTAGACTACTAGTCAGTTTGATCTCATCCTGTTAGAGGAGTGGTCACATGGGGCTTACCACAGTGTCTGCTTGTTACAGTTTGTACTTTGCACTCTTGTAAACCAGTCTCTCTCACTCTCCCATTTGTACTCTCTCATTCACCACACTCCTCTTCTCTCTCTCTCTCAGTACATTTCTCAGTGAAGTTCTGTCTCCGGACGTGGCAGAGATGCTCCTGGTTGTGAGGAGGGACGTGGAGGAGTACGGAACCTGGCTGAACTCTGATGACATCAGGAAGTGATTCCTCTGGCCTGGGCATTCCTTCATTCATTCAGCATGGGACTCAAACTCCTGCTCTACTCTGGAAAAACAAATAACATTTTAGAAAACAAGAGGCGCTTAACAAAAAGTACATATTTCAGGAAATGCATTACCGGTTGCTGAGGAGTGTGGGCTCTCTTAGACACACGAAGTGCCAAAGATAATTTAAGATGACGAGGGATTTCTGTCCCAAATGACTTGTTTGTAACAGTTTACTGACTGTTTGGATTTCTACACTACAGCTGCATCTATATATTGTTCCTTCTCTCTCTTCCTTCTTCCTATGCACTGCCCTGTCGAGGTAGATCAGTTAGAACTAGTTTGTCTTTGTACCTCCTCAGTGCATAGAATAACAGAGGTGGCACTGGATGTCATGTTGACAACTGACTGTGTGAAAATAATGCTTCTATGTTTGTGTTCTGTCTGCGTTTACATCTAACTGCATATCCAAGTGAATGGGAGCACTGTCTTTCTGTTACACGCGCTCAAACTACACACTTAGAGGATATAAAGAAAATGTTATTTATATGTAACGATGTGTCTCGTCTTTCAGAGGTTCAGCAGCACAGTTCATTCACAGTTGAGTGACTTAAACAAGGCAACTTTATTAATTGTTATTTTATTTATATTAGACTCTGGAGTGAAAAAGGATGCCATTCAAAAGGAGCATTGATTATACCATACAAACGCAATTCAAGGGTTAACAAGGTCAGTAGGCAAGGAGGGTGTTCAATGAAATCTGACATCACATATTTACATAACATCCTATAGAGACCCCAGAAACCCACTGCTATATAGTTATTATTGCTATTTACGGTAGGGCTACTGCAGCACCAGTGGCAGAAGTTTTATTGCTATGTGCCTGCTGTCATTGCATGGGATTTGTAGTTCTAACGGTCTAGTGGTTGGATTGGAGTTGTAGTTCTCAATTCAGCCTACAAAGAGGTGGTACTATAGCCCTCTCTTGAATGTTCTTTTTAAGAGCAAAGTTTCATGAGGGGATGGGCAACTCCAGTCCTTGGGGACTTGGTGTCCCTTCTGCACCGGACTCCAATAATCGCCTAATCATGATCTTCAGTTTAGAATGCAATTAGTTTATTCACCACTCCGGCCCCAAGGACAGGACTTGCCCATCCCTGATTTAGATAATGTCATCAACAGTGAAATGTATAGTATCAGAAGGTAATACAAAGGAGATACAGAATTTTCACTTATAAAAAGTAAATCAAATAAAAATTGCACATTGAATACCAAGTGAGGAGACTGCATATTCATTCACTCAAAAATGTGTCTTGTTTCTATGTGTCAGTGTTTCTCTACAACAAGATATAGATATAAAAACGTGAAAATAAACTGGTGCTACATTTAAAAAATATAGAACTACAATGTTGTAACGTCAATACCATTTTGGCTCGCCTCGCAACTGTTGACACTGGACAGACAAGGGGGATTGTAAGGGGTGACTGACCGAGTGAACCTGGTTCAGACCTCTTCATAATCATGCTACCTACTGTATCTATTTGACATTAGCTTACTGTGAGGTTCTACAGCAGGCCATTCATCCTTGTTGGTACTGACGTTACGCACCTTTAATTTACATCTAAAGTTAGATTTTTGGGGATTAGTTATTTTTTCTTTTTTCTTGACCTGCATTCATAAGAAAACAGAAAAAAATTCTATACTTTTTTAAACATAAAAAAAAATTAGCGTGAATACAGGTTCCTTGAATGGGCGGAGTTGGGGTGTGTTTGACTACCCCCGTAACCAGTCAGCATGCTGGGAGAGTACTGTACTTTCGGAAACAGCGTTTTGATTCGATATGGGGGAGCCGCCATTGAAGATCCACAGAGGAGGGTGTGCAGAGAGAAGGGAGACAAGAAAACAACAAGAAATCTTCATTATTCAAATTTGTTTCAAAATCATCTCATGTAGGAAGATGAGCTCTCACATGGTCACATTATTCCCCTAACAACAGGGGTAGAGGAGGTAGAAGTTATCCACAACCACTGATCCAGGGTCTTTACCTCCAAATGGTTAAGGTTAGGAATGGGTGTCAGGTAATCTGATCCAAGATCAGAGGTGGATGGAGGCAACTTCTACCACAAGCACCAGGGACTGTTGTAAAAGTTAGGACTGGGATGGTAATGCTAGAAAGGACAAAGGTAGGGTAATGGTTAGGGTTAGGTCTCAGGTTTGTGGTCAGAAAGCACTGTATGTACGTCCTTTCTAGCATGTCCAAAGTCAGAGAGGTGACAACCGACGGAGTTAGTTGTTAGGGGCAGAAAGTGAGCTTTCCCATTCAAGCGATAGTACACATACTTTAGGTTATTTGAATAAACAAAAGAATACCAGTTTACAGCAGGTGCGTAGACAGAATTTAGTTGGTAGATGGGCCTGCAGAAATTTGGATGGGCCAACGCTACCCAGGCCCACCCTTGCCTACACTCCTGGCCTACAGGGCCCTGTGAGGTTGGAGGCACACCACCACCATCACCACCATCCCCACTACCATCACAACCATCATCACCACTACCATCACCACCATCCCCATCACCACCACTACCATCACCACCATCCCCACTACCACCACCATGACCACCATCACCACTACCATCACCAGTTAGTTAGATCCAGAATGTTTATTATCGACTAATGACAAACGTACAGGCAAATAACACCTTGAGTGACGGTTTACACGCCTAGTGATGACAAATGGCACAGATTAGGATGTCACGAATACAAAGGAACTCACAGAGGGGGGTGGGGACTGCCTGTCAGTCAGGGGTAGGCTCTCATAGCCAGGGTTGCCATTGGAGGAAACGTTTGGAGTCCTGAAAAGAGACAGAAAGAGAGAGAAAAACGAAAGGAAAAGCAGGAAGGCAGAAGAGGAGGAAGAGGAGAAGGAGTGGAGAATGAGTGAGAGAGAGGTGTAAAAGGGACGACACATTGAGAAAAACAAAAAGAGGGAGGTGAACCAAAGGAGGGAACCGAGGTGGGGTAAGAAGAGAAAGGGAGGAAGAGCGATTAGCGAAATGGTGATGTAGAAACGGACCTCCTTATAACTGGTGGCATTAGTGTTATTAGGGCACTTCATCTACGTAGGCAGGGGGATAGCTGGAGGTTTCAGATATTATACACACAGTCCACTCCTGAGAAGTCCACTTTGGGAAATGCAAACTCATGTACAATGATGAAGTGCACATTTGTGTACAACGTGTACATGCATGGCAACTTAAAACTTCAGACTTCACCAGTCCCAATTCAAAATACATTCATTTTGAATTGCTCTGGATATCCACATGCTCCACTTTAGTGTGTGCTTTCCAGACGGCCCCAAACCAGAGCATTTATCAGGAGTCCACTGCATTCTTATTGTTTATTGGGTACCTGGAATCTGAGTTACTTTACTCTGGGCAGTTTGGTCATGATACTGTTACTATTAGATCTAGACTAGGGCCACTGACGATCACAGTGTTTACAGCGCCTGAATACACCAACTGGACTTGGCATTTAGTTATGTTCCACATGCTAAGACATAAGGTAGGAAAGTACACTTCTTAGGGCATTAACTGGACTGGCAAAGTATAGAAAGAGAGTGAGAGAGAGGAAGTGACAGTGAGAGGGAGTGAAAGAGAGGAAGTGATAGTGAGAGACAGTGAAAGAGAGGAAGTGACAGTGAGAGAGAGTGACAGTGAAAGAGAGGAAGTGACAGTGAGAGAGAGTGAAAGAGAGGAAGTGACAGTGAGAGAGAGTGAAAGAGAGGAAGTGACAGTGCGAGAGAGTGAAAGAGAGGAATTGACAGTGAAAGACAGTGAAAGAGAGGAAGAGACAGTGAAAGAGAGGAAGAGACAGTGAAAGAGAGGAAGAGACAGTGAAAGAGGAAGAGAGTGAAAGAGAGGAAGAGACAGTGAAAGAGAGGAAGAGACAGTGAATGAGAAGAAGAGACATCGAAAGAGGAAGACAGCGAAAGAGAGGAAGAGACAGCGAAAGAGAGGAAGAGACAGCGAAAGAGAGGAAGAGACAGCGAAAGAGGAAGAGACAGCGAAAGAGGAAGAGACAGCGAAAGAGGGGAAGAGACAGCGAAAGAGGGGAAGAGACAGCGAAAGAGGGGAAGAGACAGCGAAAGAGGAAGAGACAGCGAAAGAGGAAGAGACAGCGAAAAGGGGAAGAGACAGCGAAAGAGGGGAAGAGACAGCGAAAGAGGGGAAGAGACAGCGAAAGGGAAGAGGAAGAGACAGCGAAAGAGGAAGAGACAGCGAAAGAGGAAGAGACAGCGAAAGAGAGGGAGACAGCGAAAGAGAGGAAGAGACAGCGAAAGAGAGGAAGAGACAGCGAAAGAGAGGAAGAGACAGCGAAAGAGGGGAAGAGACAGCGAAAGAGGGGAAGAGACAGCGAAAGAGGGGAAGAGACAGCGAAAGAGGAAGAGACAGCGAAAGAGAGGAAGAGACAGCGAAAGAGAGGAAGAGACAGCGAAAGAGAGGAAGAGACAGCGAAAGAGAGGAAGAGACAGCGAAAGAGAGGAAGAGACAGCGAAAGAGGAAGAGACAGCGAAAGAGGAAGAGACAGCGAAAGAGGAAGAGACAGCGAAAGAGAGGAAGTGACAGTGAGAGACAGTGAAAGAGAGGAAGAGACAGTGAAAGAGAGGAAGAGACAGTGAAAGAGAGGAAGTGACAGTGAGAGAGTGAAAGAGAGGAAGTGACAGTGAGAGAGAGTGAAAGAGAGGAATTGACAGTGAAAGACATTGAAAGAGAGGAAGAGACAGTGAAAGAGAGGAAGTGACAGTGAAAGAGAGGAAGTGACAGTGAAAGAGAGGAAGTGACAGTGAAAGAGAGGAAGTGACAGTGAAAGAGAGGAAGTGACAGTGAAAGAGAGGAAGTGACAGTGAAAGAGAGGAAGTGACAGTGAAAGAGAGGAAGTGACAGTGAAAGAGAGGAAGTGACAGTGAGAGGGAGGAAGTGACAGTGAAAGAGAGGAAGTGACAGTGAGAGGGAGTAAAAGAGAGGAAGTGACAGTGAGAGGGAGTGAAAGACAGAGAGAGAGTGAGAGAGTGATAAAGAAATAAAGGACAGAGACAGAAAGAGAGAGAGGTGAGAGTAATTTGAGAGACTTGATAACGTGAGACTTGGACACCACAGTGTGGATGGTGGGTGGGAGTGATGGGGTTTACCTAGGTCAACCTGATTCTCATATCTCCGCAGTATTAAGGCCTGTGTCTCAAATGACACCCTATTCCCCATATAGTGCACTACTTTGGGCCAAGTGTCCGAAAGTAGTGCACTATATGGGGAATAGGGTGTCATTTGAAACACACTCAAGATCTGTGAGTGATCGATCGGACCGGTCTGTGTCCGTCTTGGAAGGCGCGACAGACCGATAGACAGACACACAGAAAGACAGACTTCTGGAGTTGTGTCTGTTTCTCTGCCTACCCTGCAGTCCACAGTAGACCTGTCTGTGTGTCTGTTTCTCTGCCTACCCTGCAGTCCACAGTAGATCTGTCTGTGTGTCTGTTTCTCTGCCTACCCTGCAGTCCACAGTAGCCCTATCTGTGTGTCTGTTTCTCTGCCTACCCTGCAGTCCACAGTAGACCTGTCTGTGTGTCTGTTTCTCTGCCTACCCTGCAGTACACAGTAGATCTGTCTGTGTGTCTGTTTCTCTGCATACCCTGCAGTCCACAGTAGATCTGTCTGTGTGTCTGTTTCTCTGCCTACCCTGCAGTCCACAGTAGACCTGTCTGTATGTCTGTTTCTCTGCCTACCCTGCAGTCCAGAGTAGATCTGTCTGTGTGTCTGTTTCTCTATCTATCTGTGTGTCTGTTTCTCAGTCTACCCTGCAGTCCTCAGCAGATCTGTCTGTGGGTCTGTTTCTCTGCCTACCCTGCAGTCCACAATAGACCTGTCTGTGTGTCTGTTTCTCTGCCTACCCTGCAGTCCACAGTAGACCTGTCTGTATGTCTGTTTCTCTGCCTACCCTGCAGTCCAGAGTAGATCTGTCTGTGTGTCTGTTTCTCTATCTGTGTGTCTGTTTCTCAGCCTACCCTGCAGTCCTCAGCAGATCTGTCTGTGGGTCTGTTTCTCTGCCTACCCTGCAGTCCACAGCAGATCTGTCTGTGGGTCTGTTTCTCTGCCTACCCTGCAGTCCACAGCAGATCTGTCTGTGGGTCTGTTTCTCTGCCTACCCTGCAGTCCACAGCAGACCTATGTGTGTGTCTGTCTGCGTTGCGTGTGTTTGCTTCCCCTGACAAAGTGATCCGTATGTGTCTATATGGAGGCAGAGTGGTTCTGACTACTCCATCACTGTACATGTATGGGTGGGTGTGAGGTAGAACTATATCCAATGTATTCATAATGTCAAATGTTTGCCATGTGTTCATGTATGCTAACATTACAGGGTGTGGTGAAGTAAATATGTGTGTCTTTTCAAGCTGTGCATCTAAAACCTCTGTATCTCTGTTTTGTACCTATCCTTCACTTATGCTCGTTAACATAACAGACTTAGTCAGTAGGTCTGTGTGTGTTCATGCATGCTCCACTACTCTATACTGGGCCTATATGAGTGTCCTGATCTTGTTGGCTTCAGGTGGGAGCTTCGAGTTGAAGTTACACCAAGGCACAGATCTAAGATCAACTTACCCTCCCCAAGTCTTCATCCTCAGCCACTATAGTAAAAAAAAAACTGACCTTAGATCAGTGACTGGGGGCAACGTCATCTTATTCCCTGGGGGTCTCTCTGAGGCAACTCTGTCTGTCTGTCTGTGTGTCTGTGTGTCTGTGTTACTCACGGGAGGGGTGGCGCGCTAGAAAATGGAGGAGTCCACCCGGCCCCCTGGTAATTATAGAAGGGGGGCAAGGCCCCTCGCTGAGACCCCACGGCCGGCTGTCTACGTGCCTGATGGGAAGTGAAGGGGTCCTCGCTCTCGCTGTCCGAATCTTCATACTCCTCGGAATCACTGTCACCCGTCGGAGAGAGAGGAGAGGAGAACTCATGAGAACAACAATTAGGGTTTTTAGTAACACTTTGTATGAACCTTTAAATCCTATGGAACAGATACGGAACACACTGTACATGTGTGGAAGCCAGCCACAACATCTGTGTACTTTTACCCTACTGTACAAGAAAACAACAAAAAATGTGATCCCCTGCTGAATTTGTACGTTTGCCCACTGACAAAGAAATCTGAGGGAAATAAGTATTTGACCCCCTCTCAATCAGAAAGATTTCTGGCTCCAATGTGTCTTTTATACAGGTAACGAGCTGAGATTAGGAGCACACACTTAAAGGGAGTGCTCCTAATCTCAGTTTGTTACCTGTATAAAAGACCTGTCCACAGAAGCAATCAATCAGATTCCAAACTCTCCACCATGGCCAAGAGCAAAGAGCTCTCCAAGGATGTCAGGGACAAGATTGTAGACCTACACAAGGCTGGAATGGGCTACAAGACCATCGCCAAGCAGCTTGGTGAGAAGGTGACAACAGTTGGTGCGATTATTTGCAAATGGAAGAAACACAAAATAACTGTCAATCTCCCTCGGCCTGGGGCTCCATGCATGATCTCACCTCATGGAGTTGCAATGATCATGAGAACGGTGAGGAATCAGCCCAGAACTACACGGGGGGATCTTGTCAATGATCTCAAGGCAGCTGGGACCATACTCACCAGGAAAACAATTGGTAACACACTACGCCGTGAAGGACTGAAATCCTGCAGCGCCCGCAAGGTCCCCCTGCTCAAGAAAGCACATATACATGCCCGTCTGAAGTTTACCAATGAACATCTGAATGATTCAGAGGACAACTGGGTGAAAGTGTTGTGGTCAGATGAGACCAAAATGGAGCTCTTTGGCATCAACTCAACTCACCGTGTTTGGAGGAGGAGGAATGCTGCCTATGACCCCAAGAACACCATCCCCACCGTCAAACATGGAGGTGGAAACATTATGCTTTGGGGGTGTTTTACTGCTAAGGGGACAGGACAACTTCACCGCATCAAAGGGACGATGGACGGGGCCATGTACCATCAAATCTTGGGTGAGAACCTCCTTCCCTCAGCCAGGGCATTGAAAATGGGTCGTGGATAGGTATTCCAGCATGACAATGACCCAAAACACACAGCCAAGGCAACAAAGGAGTGGCTCAAAAAGAAGCACATTAAGGTCCAGGAGTGGCCTAGCCAGTCTCCAGACCTTAATCCCATAGGAAATCTGTGGAGGGAGCTGAAGGTTCGAGTTGCCAAACGTCAGCCTCGAAACCTTAATGACTTGGAGAAGATCTGCAAACAGGAGTGGGACAAAATCCCTCCTGAGATGTGTGCAAACCTGGTGGCCAACTACAAGAAACGTCTGACCTCTGTGATTGCCAACAAGGGTTTTGCCACCAAGTAAAGTCATGTTTTGCAGAGGGGTCAAATACTTATTTCCCTCATTAAAATGCAAATCAATTTATAACATTCTTGACATGCGTTTTTGAGGATTTTTTTGTTGTTATTCTGTCTCTCACTGTTCAAATAAACCTACCATTACAATTATAGACTGATCATTTCTTTGTCAGTGGGCGATCATACAAAATCAGCAGGGGATCAAATACTTTTTTCCCTCACTGTATATATGTTTTTATCTGTTCAATTAATGGGTTTGTGATGGTGCATTCAGCAATGTCCTCTGGAATACAGACCTCCTGTTAATTTTACATCGATATTCGCAAATAGAAAAAAAGAATCCCCTTGTTGATCCCTGAATCTGTTTTTCCCTTCATGTTTCTGGCTGTGACACAGTTGGAAGCTGTTTACTACAGACAGACACACAGACAGAAGCTCTGACAGACCTGGAGGTACAGTAGTGAATTACATATCCATCCAGTACGTCAACCCACACCTAGAGATGCACCTCTATATAGTACAACCTTACCTTACTGCTGAGCATGTTCAGAGGAAATGTTAAACTATGATGTACAAAATTTAAGCAACAACATTATGACATCAATAACATATCTCTATCTCTCGCTCATACAGACACACACCTGGGGAAGCTTCTCCAGGCGCCGGGCAGGGAACAGAGGATGGCAGTGAAGGCCAGAGCCGAAAGGAAAGAGTAGAGAGAGAGGTAGAGCAATCCCTCCATCCCGTCAGAGCACAGGCCTTTCAAAGAGTCAATATAATCCTAAGAAACAGAGACAGAAAGAGCAAAAAGACTTGAGAAAACAGCAAGAACACACCAGAGACCATTACACCCCATGTTAAACACCAGGCCTACCTTGTTGAGACCTCGACAGTGGAGTAGCGCCACCAGCTGGTGAAAGTTGCCCTCTGTGGCATTGAGAATCTGCTGAACCTCCCTGAGTGACTTCTACAACGACAAGAGGTAAGGATAATATCACACTCAGTTTCATAAACATTACACTGTGCTTTATATATTTGGCAGCCATTTTATGTCATGGGTTGCACCCTGGCCCAGTGTGATGTACCTCTGCCTTGGGGACCTGTGGGAGAGCATTCCGGTCCAGGCTGGATAGGTGTGTGTGGATGCTGGAAAGGGCCCTCTGTGACTGGGTCAGCAGCTGCAGACAACAGGTCATTGAAAATATTGCTTAGCTAAGCATCATCATCATGCTAACACTGTATAATCTATAAACATCCTGATCAGTACCTATCAGATAATACAAGTTTACTTACTGTCCTATATCAGTGCCACCAGGGTTGGAATTACAGAGCTGCCCAGAAATAATACAAACCTCCATATATTTGCATTGGTCCAGCCCACTAATTTCAGGGCACTCAGAAGAGTCCATGTGCTATTGAAACCCTGATCCCCTAACACCACTACGTGAGACACAGCATCTACAGAGACCAGTTACTACCTGCTGGAAAGGGCTGTTCATACGTCTGCTGCAGGTCAGGTAATAATCCAACACGTCTGGATAGGACAGAGGACAGCAGCAGACCATCAATCAGCAATGAATAAAGTGTGTCAGGGCATTTCAGCATCAAAATGAATGGCTATATGAATGAAATGATCAGAGACTCTTTGTTAGTGTGCAGCGATGCACTACTGTACCTGAGCTGGTCCCAGAGTTGAAGTGGGTGGAGTTGAGCACAAAGCTGTTAGGATCTGTACAGAAGTCACTGACAGACTGGAGATGCAGAGAGAGGTAGAGGGGGAAGAGAGGTAGAGAGGGATATAGAAAGAAAGACAGAAAGAGAGAGAGGTAGAGAGGTGAAGGGGGAGAGAAATTGAGGGAGAGATCACAAGGGAAAAGTTAACAGAGAAACACTGACTGAATGACACGTCTCTCCTCAGATATCTGACTGCAGCACTTGGCCCACTGCACATTCTATTGATTTACTGAGTGAATCACATGCTGCATAGATCTACTGTTCCTATCCATGCTGCATATATCTACTGAATGTGATTCATAGAAAATGTGATTTTCTGGATTTTTTTCTCATTTTGTCTGTCATAGTTGAAGTGTACCTACGATGAAAATTACAGGCCTCTCTCATCTTTTTAAGTGGGAGAACTTGCACAATTGGTGGCTGACTAAATACTTTTTTGCCCCACTGTACCTACTGTTCATATCCATGCTGCATAGATCTACTGTCCCTCTCCATAATGCAAATACCTACTGTTCCTATCCATGCTGCATATACCTACTGTTCCTATCCATACTGTATAGATCTACTGTCCCTCTCCATACTGTAGAGATCTACTGTCCCTCTCCATACTGTAGAGATCTACTGTCCCTCTCCATAATGCAAATACCTACTGTTCCTATCCATGCTGCATAGATCTACTGTCCCTCTCCATAATGCAAATACCTACTGTTCCTATCCATACTGTATAGATCTACTGTCCCTCTCCATAATGCAAATACCTACTGTCCCTCTCCATGCTGCATAGACCTACTGTACCTCTCCATGCTGCATAGACCTACTGTACCTCTCCATACTGTATATACCTACTGTTCCTATCCATGCTGCATATACCTACTGTTGCTATCCATGCTGCATAGACCTACTGTACCTCTCCATACTGTATATTCCTACTGTACCTCTCCATAATGCAAATACCTACTGTCCCTCTCCATGCTGCATAGACCTACTGTACCTCTCCATACTGTATATACCTACTGTTCCTATCCATGCTGCATATACCTACTGTTCCTATCCATACTGTATATACCTACTGTTCCTATCCATACTGTATATACCTACTGTTCCTATCCATGCTGCATAGACCTACTGTACCTATCCATGCTGCATAGACCTACTGTACCTCTCCATACTGTATATACCTACTGTTGCTATCCATGCTGCATATACCTACTGTTCCTATCCATACTGTATAGACCTACTGTACCTCTCCATGCTGCATATACCTACTGTACCTCTCCATGTTGTATAGACCTACTGTCCCTCTCCATGTTGTATAGACCTACTGTCCCTCTCCATACTGTATAGACCTACTGTACCTCTCCAAACTGTATAGACCTACTGTCCCTCTCCATACTGTATAGACCTACTGTACCTCTCCATGCTGCATATACCTACTGTACCTATCCATGTTGTATAGACCTACTGTACCTCTCCATGCTGCATAGACCTACTGTACCTCTCCAAACTGTATATACCTACTGTTGCTATCCATGCTGCATATACCTACTCTTCCTATCCATACTGTATAGACCTACTGTACCTCTCCATACTGTATATACCTACTGTACCTCTCCATGCTGCATAGACCTACTGTACCTCTCCATGCTGCATAGACCTACTGTACCTCTCCATGCTGCATAGACCTACTGTACCTCTCCATGCTGTATAGATCTACTGTCCCTCTCCATGCTGCATAGACCTACTGTACCTCTCCATGCTGCATAGACCTACTGTACCTCTCCATGCTGTATAGACCTACTGTACCTCTCCATGTTGTATAGATCTACTGTCCCTCTCCATGCTGCATAGACCTACTGTACCTCTCCATGCTGCATAGACCTACTGTACCTCTCCATGCTGCATAGACCTACTGTACCTCTCCATGCTGCATAGACCTACTGTACCTCTCCATGCTGCATATACCTACTGTCCCTCTCCATGCTGTATAGACCTACTGTACCTCTCCATGCTGCATAGACCTACTGTACCTCTCCATGCTGCATAGACCTACTGTCCCTCTCCATACCTATAGACCTATGTACCTCTCCATGCTGCATAGACCTACTGTACCTCTCCATGCTGCATAGACCTACTGTACCTCTCCATGCTGTATAGACCTACTGTACCTCTCCATGCTGCATAGACCTACTGTACCTCTCCATGCTGCATAGATCTACTGTCCCTCTCCATACTGTATAGATCTACTGTCCCTCTCCATACTGTAAAGATCTACTGTCCCTCTCCATACTGTAAAGATCTACTGTCCCTCTCCATACTGTATAGATCTACTGTCCCTCTCCATACTGTAAAGATCTACTGTCCCTCTCCATGTTGTATAGACCTACTGTCTCCTCTCCATACTGTCCCTCTCCATGCTGTATAGACCTACTGTCCCTCTCCAAACTGTATAGACCTACTGTCCCTCTCCATACTGTATATGTTGCATATGCCTACTGTCCCTCTCCATACTGTATAGACCTACTGTCCTCTCCATGTTGTATAGACCTACTGTCCCTCTCCATACTGTATAGACCTACTGTCCCTCTCCATACTGTATAGACCTACTGTCCCTCTCCATACTGTATAGACCTACTGTCCCTCTCCATACTGTATAGACCTACTGTCCCTCTCCATGCGGCATAGACCTACTGTCCCTCTCCATACTGTATAGACCTACTGTTCCTATCCATGCTGCATAGATCTACTGTCCCTCTCCATAATGCAAATACCTACTGTTCCTATCCATACTGTATAGATCTACTGTCCCTCTCCATAATGCAAATACCTACTGTCCCTCTCCATGCTGCATAGACCTACTGTACCTCTCCATGCTGCATAGACCTACTGTACCTCTCCATACTGTATATACCTACTGTTCCTATCCATGCTGCATATACCTACTGTTGCTATCCATGCTGCATAGACCTACTGTACCTCTCCATACTGTATATTCCTACTGTACCTCTCCATAATGCAAATACCTACTGTCCCTCTCCATGCTGCATAGACCTACTGTACCTCTCCATAATGCAAATACCTACTGTTCCTATCCATACTGTATAGATCTACTGTCCCTCTCCATAATGCAAATACCTACTGTCCCTCTCCATGCTGCATAGACCTACTGTACCTCTCCATGCTGCATAGACCTACTGTACCTCTCCATACTGTATATACCTACTGTTCCTATCCATGCTGCATATACCTACTGTTCCTATCCATACTGTATATACCTACTGTGTCCATCTGTATATACCTCCATACTGTATATACCTACTGTTCCTATCCATGCTGCATAGACCTACTGTACCTATCCATGCTGCTAGACCTACTGTAGACCCTCTCCATACTGTATATACCTACTGTTGCTATCCATGCTGCATATACCTACTGTTCCTATCCATACTGTATAGACCTACTGTACCTATCCATGCTGCATAGACCTACTGTACCTCTCCATACTGTATATACCTACTGTTCCTATCCATGTTGCATAGACCTACTGTCCCTCTCCATACTGTATAGACCTACTGTACCTCTCCATACTGTATAGACCTACTGTCCCTCTCCAAACTGTATAGACCTACTGTCCCTCTCCATACTGTATAGACCTACTGTCCCTCTCCATACTGTATAGACCCACTGTCCCTCTCCATGCTGTATAGACCTACTGTCCCTCTCCATACTGTATAGACCTACTAGACCTACCTCTCCATACTGTATAGACCTACTACTCCCTCTCCCATATACCTGTCCATAGACCTACTGTCCCTCTCCATGCTGTATAGACCTACTGTACTGTATATACCCTCTCCATGCGGCATAGACCTACTGTCCCTCTCCATACTGTATAGACCTACTGTCCCTCTCCATACTGTATAGACCTACTGTCCTTCTCCATAATGCAAATACCTACTGTTCCTATCCATGCTGCATAGACCTACTGTCCCTCTCCATACTGTATAGACCTACTGTCCCTTTCCATACTGTATAGACCTACTGTCCCTCTCCATACTGTATAGACCTACTGTCCCTCTCCATGTTGTATAGACCTACTGTCCCTCTCCATGTTGTATAGACCTACTGTCCCTCTCCATGCTGTATAGACCTACTGTCCCTCTCCATACTGTATAGACCTACTGTCCCTCTCCATACTGTATAGACCTACTGTCCCTCTCCATGCTGCATAGACCTACTGTCCCTCTCCATACTGTATAGACCATACTGCATAGACCCCTCCTCCATACTGTATAGACCTACTGTCCCTCTCCATGCTGCATAGACCTACTGTCCCTCCCCATACTGTATAGACCTACTGTCCCTCTCCATACTGTATAGACCTACTGTCCCTCTCCATAATGCAAATACCTACTGTCCCTCTCCATGCTGCATATACCTACTGTCCCTCTCCATGCTGCATAGATCTACTGTCCCTCTCCATACTGTAGACCTACTGTCCCTCTCCATACTGCATAGACCCACTGTCCCTCTCCATACTGTATAGACCTACTGTCCTTCTCCATACTGTATAGATCTACTGTCCCTCTCCATGCGGCATAGACCTACTGTCCCTCCCCATACTGTATGGACGTACTGTCCCTCTCCATAATGCAAATACCTACTGTCCTTCTCCATACTGTATAGATCTACTGTCCCTCTCCATGCGGCATAGACCTACTGTCCCTCTCCATGTTGTATAGACCTACTGTCCTTCTCCATACTGTATAGACCTACTGTCCTTCTCCATACTGTATAGACCTACTGTCCCTCTCCATGCGGCATAGACCTACTGTCCCTCTCCATACTGTATAGACCTACTGTCCCTCTCCATAATGCAAATACCTACTGTCCCTCTCCATGCTGCATATACCTACTGTCCCTCTCCATGCTGCATAGATCTACTGTCCCTCTCCATACTGTATAGACCTACTGTCCCTCTCCATGTTGTATAGATCTACTGTCCCTCTCCATACTGTATAGACCTACTGTCCTTCTCCATACTGCATAGACCCACTGTCCCTCTCCATACTGTATAGACCTACTGTCCCTCTCCATGCGGCATAGACCTACTGTCCCTCCCCATACTGTATGGACGTACTGTCCCTCTCCATGCTGTATAGACCTACTGTCCTTCTCCATACTGTATAGATCTACTGTCCCTCTCCATGCGGCATAGACCTACTGTCCCTCCCCATACTGTATGGACGTACTGTCCCTCTCCATAATGCAAATACCTACTGTCCTTCTCCATACTGTATAGATCTACTGTCCCTCTCCATGCGGCATAGACCTACTGTCCCTCTCCATGTTGTATAGACCTACTGTCCTTCTCCATACTGTATAGATCTACTGTCCCTCTCCATGCGGCATAGACCTACTGTCCCTCCCCATACTGTATGGACGTACTGTCCCTCTCCATAATGCAAATACCTACTGTCCTTCTCCATACTGTATAGACCTACTGTCCCTCTCCATGCGGCATAGACCTGTCCCTCTCCTGTCCCTCTCCATACTGTATAGACCTACTGTCCCTCTCCATACTGTATAGACCTACTGTCCCTCTCCATACTGTATAGACCTACTGTCCCTCTCCATACTGTATAGACCTACTGTCCTTCTCCATACTGTATAGATCTACTGTCCCTCTCCATACTGTATAGACCTACTGTCCCTCTCCATACTGTATAGACCTACTGTCCCTCTCCATACTGTATAGACCTGCTCTGGGTTTCTCTTTCCATCTCACTCTCTCCCTCTCTCATCCCGCTTTTCTCCTCTCTCAACTGTTTCCTCCCTTTCTCTATCACTATCATCCTCTCTCTCTCTTTTCATTTACATCGATCCCTTCCTTTTTCCTCCCTCCTGACTGCCACATTGTAAAAAGAGCTGCAGGCACACAGACACAGAACAAGGGGCAGGCTGGCCAGGAGAGGGAGTGAGAGACCCAGACACACAGAGAGAGAGAGAGAGAGAGAGTCGGTCCAGGGCAGTTTAGACCCACAGCTGGGTCTTGTTTTGTCTGTCAGTGGCCAGGGACAGAAGGGCTCTGTGTGGACCGCTGGACGGGCTCTGAGACATCTCCAGCCAGCTCCACATGACACTGGTCTGCTTGAAGCACTCTCCCTCCAGGCCTTTCAACCTTCTTTCATAGACACAGGGGCGCACACAGGGGCACGCACACACACACACACAAATGTCTCTCCTGACAAACTTCCAAGGCATGGATTTGGAATGGGACAGTTGCAAGAAAGAACACTCCCTGGCAGTTCTCAGCAAATGTCATCAACAGTTCTATATTCCTGGCTCGCTGCCAATTCTTTATCAATGCAAATTGAATAAAGATCTCTATGTTCTCTATTCCCTCCAAATGTTTATTTTATTTTTATTGAACCTTTATTTAAATGCTAGAATAATTTGTTGCTTTTACTGTAATTATGTGTTCTGGTCTGTGGTGTTGTGGTCTGTGGTGTTGTGGTCGGCATCAATCAATAGAATGGCCAAGATGGTGTCATAGCATAGAATCAAATGGTGTTTTTACGGTCACTGGCTGTCCCACTAGTCCCATTTCTACACCACCCTAAACAAACACCTTCTCCAACCCCCTCTCTTTCTCTCTGTGGGTTCTGGTGAGTCTTTGGAGAAGTCCTCCCTACCTACCTCCCTCCCTCCCTCTCTCTCTCCCTCAGTTCTCCCTCTCAACTCTCCCTCTCTCTGGGACTCACTCTCTCTCTCTCTGCTCTGAAAGGACTTGTGTTCTTCTTCCATCACCCTGCAAGCCACACACCCACACACAAGCTAACATGCATTAACATGTACTACTTACATAGACATGCATGCCCCCACACACACACACACACACACACATTGCTCACAAACACACAGAAAATACACAGAACACACCTACACACTAATTTCTGCCCCATTTTCCCTCCTTCTTGGTCCCCTGCCATGACTGCAGTGTTCCCTAGGAGGCCAGTCTTTTCACAGTTTAGCACAAGGGGCACAGAGACACACTGAATGCAATACAGAAACACATACACACACATGCAGACAGACACCAACAGAAGTACACAGCCATTCTGTTCTGCTCTGGCCGGGACTTCTTTAAGACATTCCTGAGATACTCTCTAGCCAGCCATGAACGATCAACTCCCTCCCTTCCCCTCAACAACACACACCACCCCTCCACCTCTCCTCCCTTTATCCGTCAGTACTCACCACCACAGTGGCAGTCTCCAGGCCCAGGGATCCCCAGCTCAGGAACAGAGCCAGCCAGGCCAGCACTGTCATCCTGGGAGGAGAAAAACCACACACACATAGAGGTCAGCGAGACACCAAACACACCTCCTAGGAACCATCATATATTACACAGCCTATATAACACAGAGTCACAGAGCATTACAAACTCAGTGTTGTTCGATGCAATACAACACACAGGGTTTAACTGTCGGTCTGTGTGTCTGTGTCTGTGTCTGTGTGTGTGTGTGTCTGTGTGTGTGTGCGTGCTCACAGGATGAGGAGCCAGCGGGCCTGTTTGGCTAGCCCCAGCAGGATGAACAGACACACTAGGAGGTCCAACAGCAACAGCAGCACGTAGGACAGCCATCTACAGCCCAGGAGATAACAGCCATCTCAGCAATAGGACACCATAGAACCACACAATGCAGGGAGTACACTTCCAAATACATTTCTATGGTGCTGAACGCAAAACTCAATCTTTCAGCAAACCACAAGGGAGTGATATACTGGCACACGCTATGTGTGTTCTTAACACCCAATTTAAAACATTGGAGAAGAAGACACTCCCACCCCCTTCCCTCACCTGTAGTCCTCGTTGACCATCAGTGTGTTGGCTGCCCAGCCAGGGGAGAAGGGGCTTGGCATGACCCCTCCGACTGGTGCCACTGTGGGGGCCATGGAGGGGGGCACAGGGGTGAGGGCTGCTATGGGAGGATCTCCCCTATTGTTACTGCTGTTCCAGGCACCCCCGTCAGAGGAGCGAGCCATGGTCAGAGAGGTGAGCAGGGACACCACGTTCTCTGACAGTCTCCTACAGTTCCGGGTGGACACCAAGTAGGGCTTACTGCCTGTAAACAGCTCCTCCATAGTGGTCAGGGGCCCAGCGATGGACAGCTGTAGCCCAGAGATTGTGTCTGAAACCTGGGGAGGTGGAGAGGGAGGGGTGGGGCAGGACAGATAGGTGGAGGTCATGAGTCATACAATCAATCTCATGGTCATGTAATCAGAGACAGTTTGTAGTTGTATAATCAACAACATGTGGTGGTTGGAGATTGAATTACAATGAAAAACATATACAGAGGAAAGAGCGCATCCATCACCTAGACATATAAACCACTGAGCGACCGTGTGGGGACAGACAGATAAACCACTGAGTGACCGCATGGGGACAGACATATAAACCACTGAGTGACCGAGTGGGGACAGACATATAAACCCCTAAGTGACTGCATGGGGACAGATATATGAACCACTGAGTGACCGCATGGGGACAGACATATAAACCACTGAGCGACCGTGTGGGGACAGACAGATAAACCACTGAGCGACCGTGTGGGGACAGACAGATAAACCACTGAGTGACCGCATGGGGACAGACAGATAAACCACTGAGTGACCGCATGGGGACAGACAGATAAACCACTGAGTGACCGCATGGGGACAGACATATAAACCACTGAGTGACCGAGTGGGGACAGACATATAAACCCCTAAGTGACTGCATGGGGACAGACATATGAACCACTGAGTGACCGCATGGGGACAGACATATAAACCACTGAGTGACCGAGTGGGGACAGACATATAAACCCCTAAGTGACCGCATGGGGACAGACATATGAACCACTGAGTGACCGCATGGGGACCGACATATAAACCACTGAGTGACCGCATGGGGACAGACATTAACCACTGAGTGACCGCATGGGGACAGACATTAACCACTGAGTGACTGCATGGGGACAGACATATAAACCCCTAAGTGAACGCATGGGGACAGACATACAGTGGGGCAAAAAAGTATTTAGTCAGCCACCAATTGTGCATGTTCTCCCACTTAAAAAGATGAGAGAGGCCTGTAATTCTAATCACAGGTACACTTCAACTATGACAGACAAAATGAGAAGAAAAAAAATCCAGAAAATCACAGTGTAGGATTTTTAATTTATTTATTTAAAAATGGTGGGAAAAAAGTATTTGGTCACCCTCAAACAAGCAAGATTTCTGGCTCTCACAGACCTGTAACTTCTTCTTTAAGAGGCTCCTCTGTCCTCCACTCGTTACCTGTATTAATGGCACCTGTTTGAACTTGTTATCAGTATAAAAGACACCTGTCCACAACCTCAAACAGTCACACTCCAAACTCCACTATGGCCAAGACCAAAGAGCTGTCAAAGGACACCAGAAACAAAATTGTAGACCTGCACCAGGCCTGGAAGACTGAATCTGCAATAGGTAAGCAGCTTGGTTTGAAGAAATCAACTGTGGGAGCAATTATTAGGAAATAGAAGACATACAAGACCACTGATAATCTCCCTCGATCTGAGGCTCCACGCAAGATCTCACCATGTGGGGTCAAAATGATCACAAGAACAGTGAGCAAAAATCCCAGAACCACACAGGGGGACCTAGTGAATGACCTACAGAGAGCTGGGACCAAAGTAACAAAGCCTACCATCAGTAACACACTACGCCACCAGGGACTCAAATCCTGCAGTGCCAGACGTGTCCCCCTGCTTAAGCCAGTACATGTCCATGCCTGTCTGAAGTTTGCTAGAGAGCATTTGGATGATCCAGAAGAAGATTGGGAGAATGTCATATGGTCAGATGACACCAAAATATAACTTTTTGGTAAAAACTCAACTCGTCTTGTTTGGAGTACAAAGAATGCTGAGTTGTATCCAAAGAACACCATATCTACTGTGAAGCATGGGGGTGGAAACATCATGCTTTGGGGCTGTTTTTCTGCAAAGGGACCAGGACGACTGATCCGTGTAAAGGAAAGAATGAATGGGGCCATGTATCGTGAGATTTTGAGTGAAAACCTCCTATCAGCAAGGGCATTGAAGATGAAACGTGGCTGGGTCTTTCAGCATGACAATGATCCCAAACACACCGCCCGGGCAACGAAGGAGTGGCTTCGTAAGAAGCATTTCAAGGTCCTGGAGTGGCCTAGCCAGTCTCCAGATCTCAACCCCATAGAAAATCTTTGGAGGGAGTTGAAAGTCCGTGTTACCCAGCAACAGCCCCAAAACATCACTGCTCTAGAGGAGATCTGCATGGAGGAATGGGCCAAAATACCAGCAACAGTGTGTGAAAACCTTGTGAAGACTTACAGAAAACGTTTGACCTCTGTCATTGCCAACAATGGGTATATAACAAAGTATTGCGATAAACTTTTGTTATTGACCAAATACTTATTTTCCACCATAATTTGCAAATAAATTCATTAAAAATCCTACAATGTGATTTTCTGGAATTTTTTCCTAATTTTGTCTGTCATAGTTGAAGTGTACCTGTGATGCAAATTACAGGCCTCTCTCATCTTTTTAAGTGGGAGAACTTGCACAATTGGTGGCTGACTAAATACTTTTTTGCCCCACTGTATAAACCACTGAGTGACCGCGTGGGAACAGACATATAAACCACTGAGTGACCGCATGAGGACAGACAGATCTATATCACACCTGACAAGTTTACACCCCACTTTCTCTCCCTCTCCGCCAATATGTCTAACACACACACACACACACACACACACACACACACACACACACACACACACACACACACACACACACACACACACACACACACACACACACACACACACACACACACACACACACACACACACACACACACACACACTGCAGGGTAGATATTGTGCATGTCTGAAATTTGCTGGGAGGGAGGAGCTGGAGTACTCACCAGCAGATCGATGGAAGCCAGTGTGTAATTGGCTGTGAGAAGAGATGAGGTCAACTGATATATCCCATCATTAGCCTCGCTGTTGCCATAGAAACCAACGCCTATGGCAACACTGCGAAAAGGGGAACAGGGATTGAGGGAGAGAGATTCATGTTTAATTCAGTTTGTACTGTATGAACATATAAAATGAATTTGGCACAACAAGATGGAACTGGTGAGAGTGATGTGAAATGTGAGAAATGGATGAATGAACGAACTAACGACCACAGGAAAACTAGAAAACATAAGATAGAAGAGTTTTAGCAGCGTCTGCATCTGCAGTCTTCAGTTGGAGTGATATTAGAAACATAAAAAATAATCACATATATATCTCTGTTATTCAAATATTCAGATTAAAGCTTAGGCCAGATGTTCACCAAATCCCCTCGCACCCGAGAAGCAATGGTATGACCCAATCTCCCACAAAGTATGTGACCCAGATTAGAAAGCGGTGGAAAAAAAGAGTGTTGTGTTTCATACGTCAAACGTGTATGTTTTCTCTGACAGCATCATGTGTGTCATATATGTGCTCTGATGTACAACTTGAAGAATAGGGTGTCATTTGATATTTTCCCACAATGCATTTCTAAAACTAAGATGTCTACTACCCTTTTTCATCTAAACAGCAAGAAGGTCGTGTATCAGAGAGATAGATGACATCATCACGGCCGCAGGGGGGGAACAGGACCACCATAACACAAACACCTGCATAATGATGACATCACTGAAGCGGAAATCAGATCTGGAGCACATTGTGCTGTTTGATAAACCAGTGACATCAACTCAGGCTGACAATGCAATCCGATAACATGTGACATATGACAACGCTATGCTGCTGAGACGGGAGGGGACATCCAACATCATGCGGTGTCAGAGCTGAAGGTGTTTAACTGTGGGTTTTCTATATGACAACCCAATCTGGCTCAGTAAACCCCGCAAATTATAATCTGGACCGCTAAACCAGTTCCACTTCATTCTTCTCCTCGAATCAGGGACTGATTAAGACCTGGGACACCAGGTGGGTGCAATTAATAATCAGGCAGAACAGACAACCAGCAGTACTCCGGACCTCGTAGGGTCAGATTTGAATACCTGCTGCAATATCCTCATGCAAACTTAAAATGAACATCCTGTCACAATGTGACTAAACGCCCTCATGACAGTGGATGACAGCATAGTCACCAGAGAGGGAACAGAGGAGAGAGGATTCAATACACTGAGATGGAACTTCTGACATCATCGTCACGGTGATAGGAAACCACAAATCAATTTCCAAACCACAAACATGCTGCCACAAGCCCAAACACCTAACCTCAGTGGCCTGGTCCCTGTGGTCAAACGAAAACTTGACCACGGTCAGTTAGGTCAACTCTCTGTGTCAGATATTGCCGTGAGCAAAATACTAACCCATTGTAAAGCAGGGACTGGACACTACTTTCTACAGTGCTCTGAAAATAACATCCATCAAAACTCACACATGGTTATTGGACCATTGGGAAATAATGAAAGTTAGAAGATAGTACCTCTGTATTATAAAAAGGATTCCCTTTCCTCTATCCTTGTGACAAATGGTCATATGGTTTGGTCACAGTTCATGAATATAACACTCATGACACTGATGTCACACAGACGACAGGACATCACAATATCCCAATGGCTCGCATAAAGAGGTCACAATGACCCTCATGACATCACAACATCCCAATGGCCTGCATAAAGAGGTCACAATGACATCACATTGACCCTGGCAGTGACGTCACAATAACCTCTCTTACTCACCAGCACAGTGTGACAGCCGCCACCGACACCCAGGTGACGCAGCAGATACCCCGCCCTTTCTTGCCTCCGTATCCATGGCCAGTGCTGCCCTCTTCATCCTCCTCCTCTTCCTCAGATCCCTCACTCCGGTCACCACGGCGACAGCAGCAGTAGTGTATAAGGAAGGAGATAATGACGAGGAGGGAGAGAACGAGAGCAATGGCCGAGAGACTAGAGAGGACCAGTAGAGTCTGAGAGAGTAAATCAAATTAAACACAGCACATTACAGACTGATGAGCAACACTGTCATTGTACTTGACTGCATAATGGAAAATGCATTTCTAAGTAACATTATCCCTCTGGGCAAAAACCTGACATAACGTAAAATCACTCTATAATCAGTTGATATTTAATTGCATTGTCAACATGTGAATAAATCAACCCTTGAAATTCTGTTGTTGACTTATGGTGGAAATCTGGTTCAAATTTGTATACGTTTCATTTCTAATAGAAGGAATGAAACTCCCATGAGCCTCCTCCACACCATTTGAGAGTCAAATATTGAGCCCAGACTGTAGCAGCTAGGGCTGGGTAAATGTGTCAATATACTGTGTTATGGATAACAACAGGGATTCAGAGCAGCTGGGAGGTGCACGTGTTAGTCATGAGGACTTTAGTGTATTCCCAGCCTTCATCATGGGAACCTCAATATTCTGAAAGAACCCATACAGTGTATTTATGCAAAATAGCTAAATAACAGGTTGATATTGTGATACTGAAAATCGCAATATTAAATTTACTGTATATGCCATTTAGCAGACCCTTTTATTCAAAACAACTTACAGTCATGCGTGCATACATTTTACGTATGGGTGGTCCCGGGAATCAAACCCGCTACCCTGGCATTACAAGCGCCATGCTCTACCAAATGAGCTACAAAGGACCACAACATTCCTGGTCCTATAATTCCACTGTGACAAATGGGGTACAGTCCTACCTACCCAAGCAGTGGAAGTGAAAGGTGATTAGAACATAAAGTGTATAAAGTTTTCCAGGGGACATCAACTAAAAAGCTGGAGGCTTTTTTCACACACACACGCACACACACACACACACACACACGCACAAACACACACACACAAACTAATCTGTATGACTCCATTCAGAAGAGCATACCTACTGCATTCATTAACCAGTAATTGAATGTAATAATATAATTCCTGACTGTTTAACATACATACTGAACATGATTAAGGGTTAAAAGCTACCTTGTATCGTCACACTACTACCTCAGCTACAAGCTGTAGTGAACATTAACGTTACTAACCCCTGTCACATCTCTCCTGCATCTCATCTTCAGCCTGCACTCTGACATACTAATATTTATCATACTCAACTTTACTGGAGAGTGCATTTAGCCAGAACACATATCTACAGCATTATCCCTCTCCATCTGCCTGTCTCACTCTCTCCCTCCCTCCCTCCCTCATTTTCCTCCCCTCCACCTTATCTCTTATCCCTCTCTCCGCTGCCTCCTGCTCTCTAGCCCCCCACCCATCCATGTCCCCCTTCCCTCTCCCCCTCCCTCCCTCATTTTCCTCCCCCCACCCATCCATGTCCCCCTTCCCTCTCCCCCTCCCTCTCTCCTCCACTCTCCCTCTCCCCACTCCCTCTGTCTCTCCCCACTCCCTCTCTCTCTCTCCCCCTCGCTTTCTCTCCCCTCCGCACTCCCTCTCCCCACCCCCTCTCCCCTCTCCCTTTCCCCCTACTCCCCACTCCCCTCTCTCCCCCTTTCTCTCCCCTTTCTCCCCCCTCGCCTCTTTCTCCCCCCGCCTCTCTCTCCCTCCCCCCCCTCGCCTCTCTCTTTCCCCCTCGCCTCTCTCTCTCCCCTCATCTCTCTCCCCCTCCTTCTCTCTCTGTCCCCTCACCTCTCTCCCCCTCCCTTCTCTCTCTGTTCCCCCTCCCTCGCTCCCTCCCCTCTCCCTCCCCCTCCCCTCTCCCTCTCTCTTTCTTTCTTTCTACTGCAACTCTATTAATAATCTGTGACCTACTTAAATACATTCACTGCCACCCTCACTTTCTCTATCCCTTTTTACTCTCTTTCTGTCCTGTCTTCTGTTCCCCACGACCTCCTCACGTTACTCATCCTCTCCTTTTTACTCTCTCTCTCTTTCTGTCCTGTCTTTCTGTCCTGTCTTCTGTGTCCCCACGACCTCCTCACGTTACTCATCCTTTCCTTTTTACTCTCTCTTTCTGTCCTGTCTTCTGTTGACCTCCTGTTACTCATCCTCTCCTTTTTACTCTCTCGCTCTGTCCTGTCTTCTGTTCCCCACGACCTCCTCACGTTACTCATCCTTTCCTTTTTACTCTCTCTTTCTGTCCTGTCTTCTGTTCATCCTTTCCTTTTTACCTCCTCTGTCCTTACTCATCCTACCTCTTTTTACTCATCCTCGCTCTTTCTGTCCTGTCTTCTGTTCCCCACTACCTCCTCACGTTACTCATCCTTTCTGTCTTTTTACCTCCTCACATTACTCATCCTTTCCTCTCTCTTTCTGTCCTGTCTTCTGTTCCCCACTACCTCCTCACGTTACTCATCCTCTCCTTTTAACTCTTTCTGTCCTGTCTTCTGTTCCCCACGACCTCCTCACGTTACTCATCCTCTCCTTTTTACTCTCTTTCTGTCCTGTCTTCTGTTCCCCACTACCTCCTCACGTTACTCATCCTCTCCTTTTTACTCTCTCTCTCTTTCTGTCCTGTCTTCTGTTCCCCACTACCTCCTCACGTTACTCATCCTCTCCTTACTCTCTTTCTGTCCTGTCTTCTGTTCCCCACTACCTCCTCACCATACTCATCCTCTCCTTTTTAACTCTCTCTCTTTCTGTCCTGTCTTCTGTTCCCCACTACCTCCTCACGTTACTCATCCTCTCCTTTTTACTCTCTCTCTCTTTCTGCCCTGTCTTCTGTTCCCCACTACCTCCTCACGTTACTCATCCTCTCCCTCTCATTCTCTCTCCAAGTGCTTTCCATTTCTTTTGTTTTTCTCTACTGGGAATCCCTCTCTCGGTACCGTAGACATGTTGTAAACATGCTATGTGTGTGACGTAGGGAGTAGGGACGTAGAGCCACTGGAAGGGAATGGTGAAACCTAGAAATGAACAACAACACAACAAACATTTTGACAATACAACATTTTGCTGCTACTACAGTGTCTCCAGATTAAAACACTCAAACCAAATCCTACTCAAACCGTACTGTGGAACTTTTACAATTACATGCCGATGATGAGAATGAATGTGAAATAAGATGAAGTCTGTAGTGGAGCTGAGGGATGTAACTGAACTGTGGTGGAGATGGGAACAGAACAGTGTAATTAAGTGCTAACAGTTTTGAGGAGAGATAGCCAGGTGGTGTAATATTTCTGATGACTTGAAATCCAGGTCAAGATTCTTCTGAGTGGTCTGGGCTTGTTTCCCTGTCAATAACTAGGCCACTTGCACCACTAGCATGAATAAGCTGTTTAAATGCTCTAATAATACCAGTAGGATTCTGCAGATGCCGCTGTGCAAAACAGAGAGGGATCTTTATGGGGCAGTATTTAACATGAGGGGTGGGGGGATTCTGTATCATTGCGGTATCAGACTTGGTTCTCATTCTTACCAAGTGCAATACATATTTTCCATTGAATCTTAGCTGTCTTTTATTGTCGATCTTGTTGTTTGAACCAAGAGAAAACTTGAGATAAATATGAATCAATCAGTCGAGCTGTATGATTGGCCAGTTGTAGTTTGCGATGGATGTGATTGGCTGTGGGTCTTTTCTGTTACCTGTTGGTACTCCCAGCTGTCGGGGATGAATAGGTTGTCTCTCATCGTCATGGTGAGGTCCAGCCGGGGGAGGGCGTGGCACATCCTCACCCATAGCGAAGGGGTGTAGCTGGGCACGGTCGCCATGGCAGCCATACTCTATCGCCTAACCCCCCCTCCTCCACCCTGTTGAAAGGAACTAAGTGAAGAGAAGGGTTAGAATATCAAAGGTGTGTAAGTGATAGACATATTCCACATTTCCACACCAGTGGTGGACCAATGATAAATACTATGAGTAAACAAAGCCTTATGCTGTATGTGGTGCTGGGTGATGGCTATTGCAACTGAAATGATGTCTGTCTACCACTCCTTCTTACACACTGGAAGCCAGGGAAGAAAGATAAGATGTTTCAGAACAACCCTACTGAGGAGGCAGGGAGGAAGGGGGCGAGGGAGAAAGCGAGGGAGCAAGGGAACTAGGGGACATCAACTCACCAACCAACCCGCCTCCAGTCTGTGGGAGAGCCAGCCAACGGTTAATGAAACTTCCTATTTCATCAATCAATGTACTGTAGGTGGGTCAGCACAATGTGAAGTTTGTTTAAATTGTCTTCTCCTAAACTCTGATCTAAGGTGATGTTTACATTGTCTTCTCCTAAACTCTGATCTAAGGTGATGTTTACATTGTCTTTTCCTAGATTCTGATCTCAGGTGATGTTTACATTGTCTTCTCCTAAACTCTGATCTAAGGTGATGTTTACATTGTCTTCTCCTAAACTCTGATCTAAGGTGATGTTTACATTGTCTTCTCCTAAACTCTGATCTAAGGTGATGTTTACATTGTCTTCTCCTAAACTCTGATCTAAGGTGATGTTTACATTGTCTTCTCCTAAACTCTGATCTAAGGTGATGTTTACATTGTCTTCTCCTAAACTCTGATCTAAGGTGATGTTTACATTGTCTTTTCCTAGATTCTGATGTCAGGTGATGTTTACATTGTCTTCTCCTAAACTCTGATCTCAGGTGATGTTTACATTGTCTTCTCCTAAACTCTGATCTAAGGTGATGTTTACATGGTCTTCTCCTAAACTCTGATCTAAGGTGATGTTTACATGGTCTTCTCCTAAACTCTGATCTAAGGTGATGTTTACATGGTCTTCTCCTAGACCACATCGAACTCATTCCACAGAGTTCTGAGTGTTTTCGCTCCTCCCTTCTACTTGATTGATGAATTAAGGTCACTAATTAGTAAGGAACTCCCCTCATCTTGTTGTCTAGGTCTTAATTGAAAGGAAATAACAAAAACCTGCAGAAACTAGGCTGTCTGTGGAATGAGTTTGACACCCCTGTCCTAGACTCTGATCTAAAGGTGAGGTTTACATGGTCTCCTCCTAATGCTTAAAGTAAGGAATTGTGAAAGTCAAGGTAATCTAATCCTAGATCAGAGCTATGCCTAAGGGCTTGTACCTGGAGCGAGGAGGTATGCAGGGTGAAACCCTGTGGAGCAGAAACCACAGAGCAAGAGCAGACATTGCTAGTTATTTTTGCTCAGCTTCTAAGCTACATTTGGATCATGGTCGTGGTCAATTCCATTCCAATTCATTCAAGTACAGAAGTGAAATTCATCTGGCTGAACTGAATAGAAATGGGACCTGCCAAAAACCTGTGTGCGCGATTCCTCTCTTATCCAGGGGACATCAACTAAACCAACTACCCTGTCGTCTCTACTAACATCCTACTTCATCATACTCCTCAACCTATGGGAGCAGAGTAGGGGAGATAGTGGGAGGTCCAGTGGCAATCTCAGCCACACCACACAACCAGCACTATATAACAGAGGCAGAGTTGGGTCAATACAAGAGGGAGATTCAACCACCATCAGACCAACTATCAACACAACACCCCACAACCATCCTGGAAATTAGAAGATACTATAAGAGATAGTATGCTACTGTGCATCATTGTTGTAGACATACTTCACACAACCACCCTCCAAAGGGAAGGAGAGAGGGGAAACAAGGGAGAACAGGTCAGTCTTTGTAGCCAAACTCCACCACCACACCCTGCTGAGAGACTCTGCTCCCCTTCCTTCCTCAAGCCCAGCCAATAGGGAGAAAGTAGGGGAAATACAAAGGGAAATCCGGTTATCCCAGATAGACACCGCAATCTACATCACAGAGCTATGAAGAGGGGATGAGGGGGGATGGTAAGGGGGCCACAGCACTGATTGTGCAGATTAAGAGAATACCAGGGTTTTACAGTTGAAGACAAGAGGGTTTCAAGAGAGCCTATGAGATGAGATCAGCACAGACTAGACCATTGACAGGAGTTGTATTGAGGAGTAGAGACAGGGGGTTGTACAGTACTGCTCTACATACAGTGAGACACAGAGGAACGTTGAGGAAAGACAATAGTGTATTTGATAGCGTCCATCAGGGAGGGATTCTTAGATTTGGATTCTGCACCAGGCTCCTATCTTGGTTTTGCTGTCTTTGAATGTTTAGAACATTCAGCATTGTATCACATGAATTCTCAGCCTTTTTAATGATCCATCTGTATGAGCACACCACACTACATTTGAATAGAAGCACTGCACAATATTAAATACATGATCAAGAATCGCATATGACCATATCTGATCTATTTTAGAAATATCAATCGTCTTTTTACTGTAGCAGTCATTTAAAATCAATGACGCCTCAACGGACATAATAAGTGTGTGTGTGTGTGTGTGTGTGTGTGTGTGTGTGTGTGTGTGTGTGTGTGTGTGTGTGTGAGGGTTAAACAGACAACCCAGACAGTCAATCCCAAGCTCATTAGAATAAGCCTGTTCACCATAATGGCTCCAAACCCCCAACTGTCACTAACTAAATCAATGCCAACACTCAGAATGGTTTCACACACTGCCGTCCATCCCCTCACACTGAGGCTGTCAGACTGGTGTTATTGTTGTGGTCTCACATTGTTATGGCCAGACTCTGATGGTATATCAACAAACAGGATTTCTTGTTATAGTCTTCGGCTGTGAGGGTGGTAGAGGATGTTGTCACATTAGGTGAATTATAGGAATGTTGTTGTGTGGTTAGACTATAGTGTGAATTGAAATGCAATTCATGTTACATGCAAAAGTCTACATTAACGATTTTTGGAAATTATCATAAATCTGTCTGTCTGTCCACAACCAGATGTGGTGTCAACAATGGGAACTAGTGCTAACATGAACCCAGAAAGGGATTGAGGGGGCACCAGGGAGGGAGCACCATAGAGGGAGCAGTCTGAGCTGAGCAGTGGACCAGCAGTAGTTGTCAGAGGGAGGCAGGGAGGGAGGTTCAAGTTGACGTGATGCTTCCTGCCAGCTTGTTATCATGCTGGTTACCATTGCATAACTGAAGGCAAATAACAGGGAGCAAGGAGAGAAGGGGAGAAGGGGAGAGGAGAGGGAGACGGAAGAAGGAAACACAAACCACAGCCTTCTGTGCTGTGCACTCGCTGCTTCAAAACCAACAAGAGACACTCAGGAACAACAAAGCCGAGGAGAAATGGATAGAATACAGTAGAATAGACGTCAACTATCTGTCACTGCACCAAGCTGACTGACTCAACCCTGAGAATGGCTCTGTTATGAAACAGTCACTCAGCTATTTGTATTGAGGGAGCCTCCAGAATATGTTTCTCCACAAGGCCATTTTGTAAGGCGGTTAATGAGGAAGACTGAGGATGTGCAGCTGGGAAGAAAATCCTCTTTGGACAGTACAGCCACCTTCTCCTTTATCCTGTATTGCACCACATATTCTTATTACTATACATCACAAACAACAGCTTTCCTCTGGGCAACTGGGTATGAATAATGACATGCAACTGAAATCATGCCACACGTTAAGGCCCAATGGTCTCCCTAACGACCACTTAAGGACACTCTTAACGATTGCCGTTTATGAGACATTTATATGGCCCTGTGATACACACCACAGCCCAGTTATCATCAGTCAGTGGGGACATGAACGGCCCATTCAGTGTGAGGACTGTAATGTATCTACACTACCGTTTAAAACTTTGGGGTCACTTAGAAATGTCCTTGTTTTTGAAAGAAAAGCACATTTTTTGTCCATTAAAATAACATCAAATTGTCAGAAATACACTGTAGAGATTGTTACTGTTGTAAATGACTATTGTAGCTCGAAACGGCAGATTTTTATGGAACATCTACATAGGCGTACAGAGGCCCATTATCAGCAACCATCACTCCTGTGTTCCAATGGCACGTTGTGTTAGCTAATCCAAGTTTATCGTTTTAAAAGGCTAAATGATCATTAGAAAACCCTTTTGCAATTATGTTAGCACAGCTGAAAACTGTAGTTCTGATTAAAGAAGCAATAAAACTGGCCTTCTTCAGACTAGTTGAGTATCTGGAGCTTCAGCATTTGTGGGTTGGATTACAGGCTCAAAATGGCCAGAAACAAATAACTTTCTTCTGAAACTCGTCAGTCTATTTTTGTTCTGAGGAATGAAGGCTATCCCATGCGAGAAATTGCCAAGAAACTGAAGATCTCGTACAACGCTGTGTACTACTCCCTTCACAGAACAGCACATACTGGTTCTAACCAGAATAGAAAGAGGAGTGGGAGGCCCCGGTGCACAACTGAGCAAGAGGACAAGTACATTAGAGTGTCTAGTTTGAGAAACAGAAGCCTCACAAGTCCTCAACTGGCAGCTTCATTAAATAGTACCTGCTAAACACCAGTCTCAACATCAACCGTGGAGAGGCGACTCCGGGATGATGGCCTTCTAGGCAGAGTTGGAAAGAAAAAGCCATATCTCAGAATGGCCAATAAAAATAAAAGATTAAGAACCGCAAAAGAATCACAGAACCTGGACAGAGGAACTCTGCCTAGAAGGCCAGCATCCCGGAGTCGCCTCTTCACTGTTGACGTTGAGACTGGTGTTTGGAGGGTACTATTTAATGACAATAGTAATTTTTATTTTACCTTTATTTATACAGGTTTTTTCTCATTGAGACAACTCCACCAACAAAACTAGATCATCACATTTTAAAATGTTCATGACAGAATTCCAGGACAACGGAGCTAAGTAACTAAAACTATTTCTACCATGTCCTGTTCTCATTTTTGGTACTGTTAGAAGCAAATCAGAATGGGACCGTAATTTATATTTATTTACTGACCTGACTAAAAAAGAAGAGATAAAAATGCCATTTTACCCAATATTGCCTTATAAATCAGTTTATACCAGTGTTTAAGCCTACGCAAGGTCAATGACAACAAGCCAACAGTGCTGTAGAGATCACAATGATGTGTTAGACATTTCTGATTTGAAATTAACCTGAGGGCTGCATAATACACTCAATCAAGTGCTCTCAGGATAGTTGATTCAGGCTGAGGCCTGCATATATACAGTGGGGCAAAAAAGTATTTAGTCAGCCACCAATTGTGCAAGTTCTCCCACTTAAAAAGATGAGAGTCCTGTAATTTTCATCATAGGTACACTTCAACTATGACAGACAAAATGAGAAAAAAAATACAGAAAATCACATTGTAGGATTTTTAATGAATTTATTTGCAAATTATGGTGGAAAATTTGAGGGATGAGGGATTTTTTTCCCTCATTTTGTCTGTCATAGTTGAAGTGTACCTGTGATGAAAATTACAGGCTTCTCATCTTTTTAAGTTCGAGAACTTGCACAATTGGTGGCTGACTAAATACTTTTTTGCCCCACTGTATATATGCAGGCCTCAGCCTGAATCAACTACCCTGAGAGCACTTGATTGAGTGTATCATGCAGCCCTCAGGTTAATTTCAAATCCCCAATTTCAGATCCCCAATGTTGTTGATATACAAAATGAACAACAGTGGGCCAAAAATAGAACACCTGAGCACACCTCTATGGACTCAGATTTACAACCATCCGCCATTACACATTGTGTACGATTTGATAGGTAATTTATAAACCAATCTAGAGCATGGCCAGTAATTCCACAACATTTAACCAACAACATTAACAATGTCTACACTGTACTTCTGATCAATTTGATGTTATTTTAATGGACAAAAGATGAGCTTTTCTTTCAAAAACAAGGACATTTTTAAGTGACCCCAAACTTTTGAAGGGTAGTGTATAAATACATATTTTCAGACTCTACTAGAGGTTGAATTGTTTCTTATAAAATTCATATTTAAGTTTCAGTTGAAATTCATGTTTGTGTGAAAAAAATGTCCCACCAGGATCACGTACGTACACGCACACATGTTTGTTTTACTATCCTTGTGGGTAACGAAAAAAAATCCATTCAAAATCCTATTTTCCTTAACCCTTAACCCTGACCTTAACCCTAACCCTTATCCTAATTGTAACCCTAACCCCTAAGCCTAAAATAGCCTTTTTACTTGTGGGGACCAGCAAAATGTACACACTTGTCCAAATTTTGGATACAAGGATAGTTAAACCAAACCATACACACACATTTCCCCAAATCAATGAAAGATTGAGTGCATTCAGCTGCAGGCTGCTCCGTGCTTGTAGAATCAATAAATCCAACATGGAGCTTTGGAGTGTACAAGAGTATAACATACAGTACCAAGAGGATGGACAAATGCTCCCACACTAGCAATCTCATTTAGAAGCTTGCACAAAGTCAAATGTAGCATTTGAGAGAGGTTTGCTGAAGATGAAGCTAAGCAAACTATTCAGTGAGATACAATGTGATATTTTATTAATATAAATAAAATATCTCTTATCAACTATGATAAAGTAGAGAGATTGACAAAACAATCAAACAAACATGGTTCAACCTCAATGTTTTATAAATAATTTCCTAATTTCAACATCAGCCAATGCACAGACATTGCGTAAAAATCCAAACATTTGATGTAAAACCCAGGCTTCTCTCCCCTTTCCATCATTGAACATAAACTGCAATGGTCTAACAGTGCATGATGAATCTATTTCACTTGACTGCCCATTCATATTGTAGAATACAGACAATTCAGCCATGGTGAATGAGTGATTGAAGAGTGATCTGTTTCTTACCTTTGACTGTAGCGTTGGCAGGGTGTTCTGCGATCTCTTGCTCTTCTCTGGTGTTCTGTCAAATATCTACACACTCACTGAGGTATACCGTTGCCAACCATCAACGCTGGATCCTCTTGGGAAAAAAACTAATCCTGAAATATATGTTTAGGGACATGAACCCCAAAAATATGTCAAATGTAAATAAATAACAAGGTCTGTTTTTGAAATATTAAACAGCCTGTGATTGGATGGTTGTCTGGTAACAGTGGAGAGGTGCTTGTGTTGATGGATAAGAGAGGAGCCCTCAGCGCAAGAGAGAGGAGAGAGAGGGAGGAGAGAGAGGGATTAGGATTGAGAAGACACCCCAGAGGGACCCTTATCGTCATGTCAGAACCCCATTCAGGCAGCAGATCGTTCAACCAGGCGACTTCACAACAAGGCAGCGACACAATTGTGCCCAGCGATAATGAATCTGTTAACGGGGATTAGGACTCCATCCACTCTCAGTTCACACAAATGATGATGCTGCTGGGCGATACAGACACAGCTCTTACTGAAACCTCCATCAACACTCAGTCACACACACAACATACCAATCTCTACACTCTCAGATTAGGAGGCAAAAATCTGACCAAAATCAACAAATCATCCTAAAAAAATCTACGATTGTCTAAATAAAAAAATACAAAATGTGAAAAGGTCCAATTATTCGAGTTTGAGTTACATTTCAGATTTCTGCACAAAAAAATCCACAAAATATTTGTTGAAGAAATCTCCTGTGTGGTTAGGCAGGGCAGTGTTTGGCTGTGTTGTGCAGAGAGGAAGAGAGAGGGAGAGGTAGAGATGCACATATATTTAGGCAGAAGCAAATAAGCACACCACTTAGATGGATACTGAGAGCAAGAGAGAATGGGAGGGAGGGAGGGCAGGATGGAGGGGCAACAAAGATTGTGAATAAGAAAAAAGATGGGGTCAACTGGGAGTGAGGAGGGTGGGAGGGAGGGAGGGAGGGAGGGAGGGAGGGAGGGAGGGAGGGAGGGAGGGAGGGAGGGAGGGAGGGAGGGAGGGCGATGAATAAAGGGAGAGGGGAGTTGCAAAACCAGTTTCGAGTGGAGACTGCAAAATAGTATCAACACCATGATTCAACAACATCCACGAAAAGCAGAGATGGAGAGAATGAGAGTGATGGAAAGATGAGAGATGATCTTCCATGACCATGAGTGATGACTGAAAAAGAGGGGGATTACAAATAAACAATAAAAACAAAGTGAGAGCGGGTGGAATGAGAGACCAGGGTGTTTGTGCCATTGGAGGATGGGGGAGAACGAGAGAACGAGAGGGAGGTGTGGCGTTCGTTTTTCTGTGTCACTGAAAGGGAGTGGGGGAAGGGAGTCAGAGAGATAATGCGAGCAAGGGAGCGTACGGGAGTGAGAGAACACACTAGTGTGCGTGTATCTAGGAGGAGAGACAGAAAATAATATTACGTATGCAAGAGAGTTAACCGTGCCTCCATGGCTCTCATTCAGACCCAGCACTATACTGTAGCAGCCATCCTCTCTCCTCTCTCTCAAGCCCCTCATCCTATCCTCCCTTCGTCCCTCTCTCTCCTTTGACATCCATCCCTCTTCACTCTACATCCCCCTCTCCATCTCTCGCTCCTCTCATCTCATCGGAGGGGCTCCTCCCCATCCCTCCCTCTCCCCCATCCCTCTCTCCTCCATCCCTCTCTCTCCTTTGTCCATCCCTCTATCCATCCAGCTCTCTATCCCTCTCTCTATCCTCCCTCCATCCCTCTGCTGTTACACAGAAATATCACCACTCAGACATTCACAAAAATTACAAGTTCAATATTTAATGTCCTTGGCAATCCAAATCCAAAAGGTCATAATTCTTTGTAAAAGCAGACATTTTACATGATCAACGTGGCAGAAATCCGTGGGTTTCTGTTGGATTATATTCAAATATTCATATTAAATGAATCTTATTACAATTATAAAATCATCTCTGTAGCCACAAAGTAAGAATTGATTGGTTGAGATGCAGTTACCATGATGGAAAGATAATATTTCAGCCATTATTATATTAAATACATTACATTATTACATCAGTATTAAAGTCTGCTAAATTAAATGTAATGTGGGTGTTCCTCCCTGTGAAAGCTATAGACATTGATGGATTCTATTAAAATGTAACATGTTTCAAGTTAAACTGTAGTTTGTTTATATCCTGTGTAGTGAATGATTACAGTGAGTATTAATAGAGTTCAGGCCATGAAACTGTGTGTATGCTCATTTAGAAAGGTTGTTGACCTAATCAGATAACAGGAAATTGCCTAGGATCAGAGAGCAGGGTCAGGCCCAGAACAGAAGATGGATGGGGATTCTCTTGGTAATAAACACTTGAAACGTCTCTTGAGCTTTTGGTCTCAATTCCTTATTGCAAAGAGTTTGCAATAGCATTTTTCTTCTTAGAACAACATGGTACAGTAAATTAGTCGTTACAATTACAGCTACTTCATCATGGTCCGTAGCAGATAGAGGCACTTCAGGAACATTGGGATTTCATATTTTAATCAATGGAGTAATTTTCAAGCTGCAATACGAAACTTTTAGGAAGTGGACTAAATTCACATAGAAATGTGAGTTATAGATCTGTCATTGTCATTGAAATCTAAGAAGTCTAAGAAGTGGTAGATCTGTTCTGAGTGCTATTTCTATGCTTCCCGTTCTTAAGTTTCATTATTGTGTCTTTTACTTCCGGTTTTGTACACCATCTCCAGAAAGCTGAAAATACAATATTTTGGTTGTTGAAAAGATATTTCACAGCGGTTTAGATGGTACAATAACTCTACACAAAACCAGCAATGATTGCTTGTTTTGTCACAAACTGAACTTAGGCAAACTTGAATTTCAGCAACCAGGAAATGGCGGAGCGATTTCTGCATATTGCACCTTTAAATGTAAAATGATTGAGACTGAGGTGTGGAAATGTGGGTTCTGTGCTTTGTAAAATAGCACCTCCATACCTAAACAAACACACACCTACATCTCACCGGAGATTGACCACACACAGTGTCTCATAAAACCCATCCCCAGTCATCCCCATGCTACACAGGTGTAGCCTATTTATAGGCAGTCGCCCAAAATTCACCCCCTTACCCACCTTCAGCTCCCCCACCCCCTCAAACACCCTCGCCCCCTCCTGGTCCTTCACCTTGGCCAGGGTGAGATGGTAGCGTGGGTTGAAGGAGTCCCTGTGCAGCCAGCCCTGCTCTCTGAAGGCCTCCTGTAGGCCAGCATTTAGCTGCTGGAGGTGGGGCTGAGGCTGGGGGCTCAGGTAGAGAACCTTCCCACCAAAGTGCTTCAGTTTCAGGGGGAAGGAGACGGCCACAGGGGGGTTGCGGTCCAGGTAGGCGAAGCGTTGGAGCATCTCCCCAGCGGCAGTGACCTCGGCTGGGCCGGGGAGGACCAGGAGACACAGGGTGACGTGGAGGGAGGAGGGGGGCAACCAATGAGGGGCGGATGAGGGGAGGAGGGAGGTGAGCTCCTCCTGAAGGTGCTGGAAGGAGGAGAGGATGGAGGGAGTGTTGGCCCGGAAGGTGATGAAGTGGGTGGGCTTACGTTTGGAAGGCCGGCCTCCACCCCTCTCTGTTCTCTGCTCCACAGGCACAGACGGACACTGGGCTAGGTCTGGGCCTTTCTCTCCATCCCAGTAATCTTTCCATTCTTCCTCCGTCTCACCTTCCTCCCCCCTGCTCTCGCTTTCTCTCTGGGATAGAGACATCTGGTCTGCTATGAAGACTAAAACAGAATCCTTCCCAACTTCCAAGGGTTCTGATTCTCTTCCTGCTTCCTGTTGGTTCAGTGGAGTACTTCCTGTGCCTGGTCTGGTCGACTCAGGCATCTGAACACTTGTCTTGCTCTGATTTCTTTCCTCCAAGTGTCCGTTTTCAACATCCTGTTTTATCAGGGACTCGTCACTCTCTTCTCCCTCCCCTGTAGTGATGACTCCATCTTGTTCTTCTCTTGATTCACGGTGGTCGTTTTTTGGGTCTTGTTGTTCAACATCTTGTGTCCCTGTCCCTGACAATAAACAAGCAGATTTTGAAGGTTAACCAAACATTATGACAAAAACATGTTATAGACTAGCAAAGTGAAGTAGAACAGTATGTTAATCGAGGTTCTAGAGCTGTGGAAATCCCTCCCTCCCTCTCTCTCCCTACCTTCCTCACTCCCTCTCTCTCCCTACCTACCTTCCTCCCTCCCTCGCCCTCTCGCCTTCCTTTCCCTCGCCCTCTCTCCCTACCTTCCACCCTCCCTCGCCCTTGCTGCTTCCTCCTTGCCCTCTCTTACCCTGCTCTTGCTCCTCCTCCTGTCCAAAGGGGGGCGCCAGACACTGTCCAGTGGATCCAAACACCCTGTCAGTCCTGTTGTTGCGGTCCCACACTCTACGCCCTCTATGGGTGAAGTACTGAATCCTGTGTCTGGGCAGGGCTAGCTCAGAGGAGTAGTCACAATCGCAGGGGTCGGTGTCCCAGTTGAACTCAGAGAAGGGCCGCTCCAGCACCCCAAGGAAGCGGTCCACGTACCCCACCACAAAGTCCGCCGGCTCCACCGACGGGTCCCACAGGATCCGAGAGATGACGTCATCAGCTGTACGCATGCGGGGCTTCTTGGTTGATCCTGATCGGAGAAACACTTTGTTAGTTAGTTATACTTAGTTTGCAGTAAACAGGTATTTTGGTGGGTTCTCATATTTTCAGTTAGATTTAATGGAGGGAAATTGTACCTTTTCCCTCTGTGTCTTTTGGCTGGTTTGTTTTATTCCCTATTGCTTTCTTCTTGAGTTTTCCCTCTTTTTCTCCCTCCTTCCTGTTTTCCTGGTCTATAACAGCCTCTGGGTCGTCTAATGTTGGAGTGCTGAGAAAGAGGGAAGGAGAAAGAGGGATTGTATTCATCACTCTGGTCAATGTAAGAGCCTAACCTGGTAGGTCTTCCTCATACTGATAGGACAGTGACCTTCAGATGGATGTATTTTAAGAAGTTTATCTAGATGTCTAAACAGATACATTCATTTAACTCTGCTATTCTACCTCTTCACTTTCTTATCCTATGGAATTAACTACCTATCTATTATATTTCTACTGTGCTACATGACTTGATTACCACTTGGTTCAGAGGCTCTGTTTGCTGTGAGGGCAGACAGAGCCAATACCACAGATGCTGCTTCTCACAGGAGGAAAAACAATATCTTCCTCTGAAGATTCCACTGTCGCCAGGCAGAAGGATTAGTGATGAGAGGGAGGACTCTGAGATTCTGAGGGCCATCTGTTTAGGGCTGACAGCTATATGCTTTGAAGATTTCTGTCTTTCAGTCTTATTTAGTTGTTCAAGTGGTTAGAAGTCTGAAATAGACTGAACATTGAGTAAATATTAGCCCCTAACCCCTGGGCATTTTCAGTTGTTCGAGGGCTGCACAAACATTATGCATCAGACAATTTAAATCATGCTTGTTAAAAATTGCATGAGTGTGAAGGCATGTTTAGACATCACAGGAACAATGGTATCATGGCACCATCAAAAGTCAAAATGCAATGTTACTTAGCCATTGCCCTGCCATAGTTTTTGGTATATAACATAACTTTCTTACAGGTCGGTGGTGATCGTGTTAGCTACAGACCTGTGAGATCGACGACACCTGTTTCCAAAACAACACTTTCCCAACAGGAAGAACTGACAGACACCTGCTCCCTCCTCCTGGCCTGGAACATCAGAGAGAGAGGGGGGGGGGGCAGTTATTTAGCAGCCCGTCTCACCCAAAGTCAGTTACAAAACAACATATAATATCTGTATGGTAGTTTGTCCTTCCCAGTGTTCTCTGTGTTATCAGTGTCGTGTCTTTGGCTATGCCGGATTAAGTGATATGACATGCTATTCTATAAAATAATTTCTCCGTAATTAATATTACCTGATTGAGCTAATCATGTAAATGTAATTAACTGGAGAGTCGGGCACCACAAAATAATATTTATAGAGCTGTTATCTTCCGAATAAACTCTTAAAGACATAGTAATATTTTACATCAATAGCAGTCAATATTAATCGTCATCTTAATTCAGTCTCATCTGAAAGTTGTAAATTCTTTGTTATCTGCACGAACCCTGGCTAACAAGTTGAATTAGCAATACAAAATTGGGTCTAATTATTTATTTACTAAATACCTAACTAATCACACAGAATTACACATACACATAATTAAATCATAACTTGATTACAAATTACGTCATAAAGGAAAACGTCCCTAGCGGGCGGAACAGATAGGACAGCTTGTTACACAAAAGAAAAGGTCTGGGTTTGAGTGAAAGAGCGGGAAGACTGAGGAACAAAGGGCAAAGCTGTGCTATCGTAAAGGTAGGTTGGTGGTAGATGGAAGGCCGTGTTGCCCAACCGAGTCCTTTGAAGAATATCTCTGCTGGTAAATTGAATACGTTGTAGTAATGTCGTTGTGTGGTAGACGGGATACTCTGTCTGTTCCTTTCTAAACCTCGTTTGCAGCGGCTGTTGCTAACTCAACGACTAGGAGGTATCACTTCTGTAGTGAATAAGAGTTAAAAGTTCATACCATTCGCAACCAAAGGTCACGCTGATGTTGGCTTTGTTCTGTAGTTATTATCTGAACCATTCTGACATCGGACCGTCGTCCTCACATCCTCGGAACAGGAGGTTACATTGTCGTCAAGGCTTTATATAGGAAGGGAGAGGAGGGCGTGTTTGAATTTTTTTTATAGCCCATGTCCCTTCACAGGGGTGGGCCACTGATTGAGCAGAGCCCTATCTTATGAAAACCCAAATCTCACATTTTAGAAGCTAAAATCACATTTCATCCCATCACGAATAATTTCATATTCAAACATTTGAATTGAACAACAATTCCATGTGAATCCGATAACTCTGATGTGTAGACTTTCCACTGTAGAGTTTATGTCATCTTATCATTGATGAGAATGTCTCAGATGACAACCGAACGGACATCATATTCATTAAGTACCACCGCATATGTTCAAGTGGTCGGATTACCAGAATATAGTTAATTTTCCCCCACCTTCTGATGTTCCCAGAATCTCTATGTTAACTAAGGGTTTTGCAAATGTAACATCAGTAGGGTAGAGTGAGGAAAAAGGGGGAAAGAGGTATTTATGACTGTCATAAACTTACCCCAGGCCAACGTCATGACATCAGTGTCCTTGGATTTACATTGAGAACACATTTTAAATTCCCATGTATTGGTCCACCAAGACCAGTGTGTACATACTCAAAAGAAGGGGGGGGGGGTGACCCCGAAATGAGCCCCGGACACGCAACCTGCCAGACCAGCCAACCTGACCAAGTCTTTACTGAACTGAAGGAGCTGAGAGAGATGGTGGTGGAACAGAGAGTGGAGCTGAGGAACATGGTGGTGGAACAGAGAGTGGAGCTGAAGAACATGGGGGCCAGAGTGACAGCTAGTGACAGCCAGGTGAAGGAGCTGAAAGGAGAGGTGGTGAACCCGAGAGTGGAGCTGAGTCACTAAGACTGAACTGGACAAGAACAAGGTGGAGCCAAAAATTGATTAGCTAATATTTAAATTGAACAGACAATGAACAAAATAGCATATTGTTCTGTATGTTATTGCAGTCTCCAAAATAAATACTAAAGAGCTGAAAAGATAATAGAATTTGTATTTATTTATCATTCTAACAGTTTAAGGATGTACAGCTCTCAAAATATGTTCTCTGTTTTTGTTCTTTCTAATTCCAGGCCAAGCAGCAGAACTGTCAGCCATGCAGGCCAGTGACAGAGAGTGAGAGTGAGAACTCAGGTACAGTATTGAAAGAGCTTAATGACGACAGATGAATCATTTGTTTACAGTAGGTAGGATTATTCATTTCCCCCAGTAGATCATTGAAGAGTTCATATTTGCTCTGAAATGTCTCTCTAGCCCAGGAGGCCAGACTGAGTGCCAGTGAGAGAGGTGGAGGAGCTGAAGAAGGAGAATGCAGGTTAGAAAACACACAAATGTAGTCACTGCGCCACATTGACATTATCTTCACAGGTGAAGGATTGCTGTGTATACTATATCATATAATGTGAAATAACATACATTAAACTGTATTCACAGACAGGCAAAAAAGTGGCATTCTATGCTGCTTTGACTGACTCTGGGAGGATAGGACCCTTTAATGCTGACATCCCACTGGTCTACAGTAAAGTCTTCCCCAACAAATCAGAAAGGCCTACAACTCACTTACAGGTAAAAGCTACAACTACCTACATGTATGGACATGAGAGTACATTCTGGACCAGCTAATGTTACTGAGTGCTGATGGAAATTGTTGATATATTCCTGTTTCAGTTTCTGCTCTGATGCAGATATAAGTGATAAAAGTCAACTAAATCAGATTCACTGCCAGTGATGCCCCTAGCCCAGGAGACATTGGTGTTTACATGTACAAGAATGACAAGAGAATCTTGTTTAATTATGCACACAGTCCTGGTGGAAATGGTAGATTTGTGGTAAATTCAGTGACTCTAGGAGCTGCAGGTGGATGTGGTCTACATGAGTCTCCCCTCAGGCAGGGGGCTGTATGATGATTCAGATAACCTCAACGCCAACAGTGGCTTCCTGCTCTTCCCTATGTGAGGGGAATCAATTCAAATCATAGGTCCAATAAAACTATATAACTACCAATGAAAACTCTTAATACAATTATATTTCTGAAAACTGATGGGAGTGATATCTAATCTAAATCACATACCGGCACACCTTGAATGATGTCCTAGTTGAAGATTTAATGAGCCCGTTTTTGTGCAACTTCTGATTAGGACAACCAGGACTCATTATGTCAGGGGTGTCAAACTCAATCCATGGAGGACCTAGTGTCTGCTGGTTCTTGGTTTTCCCTTTCAATTAATACCTAGACAACAGGGTGAGGGGGAGTTTCTTACTAATCAGTGACCTTAATTCATCAACAAGGGAGGAGTGAAAACCTGCAGACACTTGTTCTTCCTGGAACGAGTTTGACAAGTGCATTAGTGCATTTCCATTCATAAATCTCCCAACGTATTAGCTGTCACTGATTTCCCAACATGAATGTTACACCGTATATGACACACATCTGCAGTATTACTTGTGTGTAAAGGCACATATTTTGTCCTTACAGGAGGGGTTTCCCATAAGAAGTATGATAGTGCATAAAACATTGCACGTGTAATTCCATCCGTTCTTGGCACTGACAACATTTGGACTGGACTGACTTGGCTTGCAACCTAATGACACTAGAGGGGGTACACAGACAGTTTGGTTGGTTTCTCCCTTTCCCAAAAGTAGGAGTAGGAAGAACTCAGCCCTAGACACTGACCTAGGTTAGTTCTGTGTTTTCCTTAGAAGTTAGAGACAGTGAGCTGGTACTCGATCTGTGCTTCAGAACAACTTCTACCAGGAGCTTTCAGAGAGAGTAGGGGAGTAACAAGTGGAAAAAAAACACTGCTTTCTCCCAAATATCAAATCCAATGTTATTAGTCCCTTGCTTGGTAAACAACAGGTGTAGACTAACAGTGAAATGTTTAATTACGGGCCCTTCCCAACAATGCAGAGAGAAAGAAAATAGAGAGATAATAGAAAAGTAATAACAGGTAATAATACAAGCAGATCTCAGAGAGATCATACTGTCTGATGAATACACTGTTAGATTCTGGGTTAAACTTGGAACACTGTTATACTCAGAAGTATAGTATCTGAGGAGTGATAGAGACTGGTTTTTACATCAGAAGTTAATGGTTATCTGTCGGAGCCAGATGGCTTTGGAATGTGTTGGGTGGACAGGAGGAAGTCACAGGATTGCTATAGGGGATACGGGTGGAGATCTTTGGATTACGCATCAAGGGGGTTGAGGTCAGGTCAGATCCCCTTAAGAGAGAAGCAATGGTTTATTACATTATCACTTCGTCTTCCTGTCGAACCATAAAAGATGTAAGGATTAGAGAGAAGGAGGAGTGCCTAAATTGGAGTATATATACTTGTGGAGGTGGAAACATGTTTTGTCTAATGCAGCTGTATTGATCCTCTGGGAAGAAATACACTTGGTTAAGCTTTCATAGTGTCCGTTGAGTTATTTACTCTGAGAATTAGAACCTAACAACACAAATCAAATCGTATTGGTCACATACACATGGTTAGCAGATGTTATTGCGAGTGTAGCTAAGATACAAGCAGTGTGGAATTTCTGTGGAACATATCATTACTCAGGCAAACCCAGACTTCCTTCAGAGAAAATGAGGATGGGGTGAACACTAGTGGAGGCTGGTGGGAGGAGCTATAGGAGGATGGTCACATTGAAAAGGCTGGAACGATATCAAGCACATCGTACATATGAAAACCACGTTTGACTCCGTTCCATGTATTCCATTGAAGCCATTACAATGAGCCCGTCCTCATATAGTATCCTCCCACCAGCCTCCACTGGTGAACATCCAACTTCCTCGGTACCTCGATATTAAAAACGGTCCTTCATAATTTGATCATACCTTGATAAACTTCAGTGTTGTGTAATTATCAAAATATGAACGCTCTCTTTCACTGTCATTTCTGCTCTGCCTCTAAAGAAGTGTATATGCCCTAGTTAGGCCTACATCTCATATGTCTACACGTACCAGCAGTTCACACAGAATCCAACTGAATGACAAAACATTACCTGCCGTCACCTGAGGTCCATCTTGGCTGGGACTGGCTGGGACCTCTGTCTTTGGCCCCTCTGTAGCTCTATGCTCCTGTGCTCTCCTGTCCTCCAGGTTCTCAGCTGAGTCCAAAGGTACACCTGTCTCCTCTGACGCCATAGTCAATCAACCTGTGGGTGTAAACGATTATTATACAAAAGTGTTAGCTCTGATTCTCACTGTTAACATGGCAATACAAGCACAACCAGTTAATAAATCAATCAATTAAGCAATAATATATTTTGTAAATATAGTAGCTATATATTTAGAAGTAAGTTGTGCAATGTAGCTATAGTAGCTACCTAAGCTAAGGAGAACTGAGAGGTAGCCTGCCCTAACGAGGATGTAGCTACAACACACCCAAGAGTCAAGATAACAAGTTATACAATGCAACCAACATGTTAAACATGAATGAAACGATAATGTAGTACTGTATAATATATGCATTATGATACATTATTGTTGTTAGTTACCTGAATGTACACCCTCTGACTTATAAACAGATATATCACAGATTCTGTCTGAAGCTACCGTAAATGTGTACTTTGACCTTTGTTATGTTTGTACTGAGGGGGCTTGTGGGAAATGTAGGTCTAGGTCTATGTACCTCAGTGATGAGAACAGGCTTTCTTCTCTTCGTTTAAATAATCATTCAAATCCTCAAAACAATTGATGCTGTAATATTTTATATTCTAGGCCGTTTATAAATTGACAATAGTTTGTTATAATTTCTTACCGAAGAGAGTATACCAAAACTGTGAGTCATCTGTGCGGTCCTTCTGGATCCAAAGCGCGTGACTCTCCTCGTCACATGACAACTACCGCGAACCTAGAGAGCGAGCTTACCAGAGCAGTGAAAAAGTATAAACAAAAGCTAATACAGCAACAAGACTACTTTGGGAATTAACTAGAAATTAGAACTTGCGTGTGCATTGGCGATTTATTTCCCATGCTTTTAAGAAAAATGATCATGATCTATTTTCGACACATTGATTCGTGCTGTGCTAGGGGTTAGCTTGTCAGTAATGTCATTTTGTGATGTTTTGATGCAATATGATCGCCTGTAATTTGTTGCAGTGATTGTTCACGCTGCTTTAATCAAGGTAAGTGTGCTTGATTTATAGGTTTCCATTTAGAAAGGTTGTAGGAAACTTTCCCCAGCGATTAAATTTGATTACACAGAAAGGGTTTATAAGCGCGGAAATCGACTCTGACACACGAGCATGCTTTTGCGGCACAGTCGATAGCGCGCCGGACCTCGAAGGTCGAGGGTCCGAGACCTGCTCCCTGCTGTTTCATCACATTGGTGTCAGAAGTGATCGGACCTTGCATTTTTTTTTCACCTTTATTTAACCAGGTAGGCAAGTTGAGAACAAGTTCTCATTTACAATTGCGACCTGGCCAAGATAAAGCAAAGCAGTTCGACAGATACAACGACACAGAGTTACACATGGAGTAAAACAAACATACAGTCAATAATACAGCATCCACGACAGTGCGTGTGCTTGGCCGGTGAGCGCGTTCCTGTAAGACGTAGAGTCGCAAGCTAGCGCGAGCGAGGCTCTTTGAAAGGAGGGAGTAGTGTAACGACCCTGGGTTTATAAGCGCGGAAATCGAGCATGCTTTTGCAGCGCAGTCGATAGCGCGCTGGACCTCGGTCTAGAAGGCGGAGGGTTCGAGACCTGCTCCCTGCTGTTTCATTATAACATCAATGTTTACACTGAATCCAAAGACAAAGCATTGACAGTAACGCACATCTGATCACCAGTCATCTCTCCCAGGCCAGGTATTTGCCATTCTCTCCCGTGCCAGGTGCTGGCCGTTCTGCCGCAATAGGCCAGGCAAAACAAATTGTCGAATTGATGGTACAAAACAAATACAAAAGAACAGTTTTTTTTCTTTGTATTATCTTTTACCAGATCTATTGTGTTATTCTACTACATTCCTTTCACCTTTCCATACACTTAAGTGTTTCCTCTTAGATGGTAACAATAGTATGCATTTCCTTGCTTCAGGGCCTGAGCTACAGGCAGTTAGATATGGGTACTCATTTTAGGCAAAAATTGGAAGAAAAAAAGGGGGCTAATCTTTAAGAGATTTTTTAAATATATGTTTGTTATAACGTGCCATATTCGATGCACTTTTTTTTGTTGTTGATTGGGCGCAATTTAGGTTACGCTATTTGATTCAGAGAAACGTGCATGGTGTAAAAAGTGTCTGTCTCGTGACATTGTCATAAATGTGATCTCTACTCCAGCCTGTATTCTACAGAAAATGCCATACACTCTTTCTACCTTTTCTATAGGCTACATGATTTATGCTAGATTATGTTTTTGACTGAATGTTGGTGGAGTGCCAACAGCACCTGTCTCTCCAACAGCACCCTGGAGAAACAAGAAAAATATTTAGCTTCCCTGCTTTTGCATCAGCATTCAACCGAATAGCCCATGTGCCAAAGGGTGAGATAAATTGTCATTCATTTTGGGCAGAATTATGTGACGTTTTATGTGTTGTTGGTACATCTTGGTCAGTTTAGCTTGGAAAATGCCGCCCTCGTCAATCTGCCACTGTAGGCGGCCGCCTGATCCTGCCTAACGGGAGGGCCGGCCCTGTTCTCTCCCCCTTCAGATGAATGCTCTGGTAGCGCTCTGTCATTTCTGTGAGCTCCATGGCCCCCGGACCCTGTTCTGCACCGAGGCTCTGCACCCCCCGTCCCCCACACCCTCCCAGGCTGGCGCCCCCATACCCGGGGACAGAGAGTCGGACAGAGAGGGGGACGGACTCACCATGAGGGCAAACAGCTCAGCTACACAGAGAGGAGACATGTGCGAGGTGAGTGGGAGATGTGTGTGAGATGAGTGAAGGGCTGAACGGACAGAATAGAAATGACATTGACTAATTTGTTTTGTCTAACTATTCTTTCTGGCCATCTCGTTCTCTCCCTCTCTTCCCCTCTCTCTTACTCACTCACTCACTCTCTCTCTCTCTCTCATTCACGCCCTGTCTCATTCACTCCCTGTCTCTCTCCATCTCTTTGTCAGGGCTGCCGGTCTCTTCCAGCGTCTCACCCTGGCTTCGTCAGTGTGGACAGTGAGACAGGCATCCGGTTCCTCAGCCACCAACAACCCAGACAACCCCAGCTCTTCAGTGTGGTCCGCCAGGCTTGCGTACGCAGCCTCAGCTGTGAGGTAACCACCTGTGTGTGTGTGTGTTGCCATTTTTCTTGCATTAAGGCTCATAACTGTTTGTCAACACATAAGCCTTTAGTTAAGGGTGGCAGGTAACCTGGCGGTTTGAGCATTAGGCCAGTAACAACAAGGTTGCTGGGTCCAATACCCAAGCCGACAAGGTGAAAAATCTGTCAATATGCCCTTGAGCAAGGCATTAAACCCTAATTTTCACTAGGGGTGCTGTACTATGGCTGTACTATGGTTGACCCTATAAAACAATATTTCACTGCAGCTATCTAGTGTATGGAACAATATATATCAGGGGTCTCCAACCTTTTCTAGCGTGAGAGCTACTTAAAAAAATAGCAAGCTACTAAGTTTTTGTTCAAGCTTTCAAATAGGCACATTCTTCTCTCCTCTGCAACTCTTCCCCGGGTCCTTAGTGTACAATAGCAAGTAGTGCACTGTTCTGTCAATATACCTGGTAAAATAATGGTTAAACAATTCTAAGAGGGGCCCTATCAAATATTTTAAATAGAGTTGAAGTCGGAAGTTTACATACACTTAGGTTGGAGTCATTAAAACTCATTTTTTAAACCACTCCACAAATTTCTTGTTAACAAACTATAGTTTTGTCAAGTCGGTTAGGACATCTACTTTCTGCATGACACAAGTCATTTCCAACAATTGTTTACAGACAGATTATTTCACTTATAATTGACTGTATCACAATTCCAGTGGGTCAGAAGTTTACATACACTAAGTTGACTGCCATTAAACAGCTTGGAAAATTACAGAAAATTATGTCGTGCTTTAGAAGCTTCTGATGGGCTAATTGACATCATTAGAGTCAATTGGAGGTGTACCTGTGGATGTATTTCAAGGCCTACCTTCAAACTCAGTGCCTCTTTGCTTGACATCATGGGAAAATCAAAAGAAATCAGCCAATACCTCAGAAAAAAAATTGGAGACCTCCACAACTCTGGTTCATCCCTGGGAGCAATTTCCAAACGCCTGACGCTACCATGTTCATCTGTACAAACAATAGTATAAACACCATGGGACCATGCAGTAGTCATACCACTCAGGAGATGCGTTCTGTCTCCTGGAGATGAACGTACTTTGGTGCGAAAAGTGCAAATAAATCCCAGAACAACAGCAAAGGACCTTGCAAAGATGCTGGAGGAAACGGGTACAAAAGTATCGATATCCACAGTAAAACGAGTCATATATCGACCTAACCTGAAAGGCCGCTCAGCAAGGAAGAAGCCACTGCTCCAAAACCGCAATAAAGCCAGACTACGGTTTACAACTGCATATGGGGACAAAGATCATACTTTTTGGAGAAATGTCCTCTGGTCTGATGAAACAAAAATATAACTGTTTGGCCATTATGACCATTGTTATGTCTGGAGGAAAAAGGAGGAGGCTTGCATGCCGAAGAACACCATCCCAACTGAAGCACAGGGGTGGCAGCATCATGTTGTTTGGGTGCTTTGCTGCAGGAGGGACTGGTGCACTTCACATAATAGGTGGCATCATGAGGTAGGAAAATGATGTGTGTATATATATATATATATATATATAACATCTCAAGACGTCAGTCAAGAAGTTTAAGCTTGGTCGCAGATGTGTCTTCCAAAGGGACAATGACCCCAAGCATACTTCCAAAGTTGTGGCAAAATGGCTTAAGGACAACAAAGTCAAGGTATTGGAGTGGCCATCACAAAGCCCTGACCTCAATCCTATAGAAAATTTGTGGGCAGAACTGAAAAAGCGTGTGTGAGCAAGGAGGCCTACAAACCTGACTCAGTTACACCAGCTCTGTCAGGAGGAATGGGCCAAAATTCACCCAAGTTATTGTGGGAAGCTTATGGAAGGCTACCCGAAACGTTTAACCCAAGTTAAACAATTTAAAGGCAATGCTACCAAATACTAATTGAGTTTGTAAACTTCTGACCCACTGGGAATGTGAAGAAATAAATAAAAGCTGAAATAAAAAATTCTCTACTATTATTTTGACATTTCACATTCTTAAAATAAAGTGGTGATCCTAACTGACCGAAGACAGGAAATCTTTACTGGATTTAATGTCAGGAATTGTGAAACACCTCAGCCAAATACATTTAAACTCAGTTTATGTACATTTCTGACTTCCAACTGTATATTCCCAAATTATGTTCTCAGTTTGAATTTTCACTCTGAAAAGAAACAATGAATGGATGTGCTGAATCCATGTTAATGCCTAAACCACAGCAGAAGATCATTTTTGGGGGGTCTGGAGGAAAACAAAAAAACAAATTATTTTGGAGTGTAGTTCCACCTTGCGCCTCTGGCCCTTTTAATCGTGCATCTAGGGAGTGAGGAATGTGCCGGTCTAGCAATGGTTCTGCGCTGCTGCTGCTCATTTCATGGCAAAGTTTGCAAATAACCAAATAATAGATACAAATTATATACTTACTCATGATATACTTCTGCCAGGTAAGCCTACTTTGCAGTTAACATTTAAATGAGAAGGTTTTGGGGGAAGTGTTTCTATCAACCCACGAGATGGTTATCACATTATAAAATCTACCAGCCACTCAGAATTTTTACCAGACAAAATATTTTTCTCCCGCTAAAATTACACCAACAAAACGCTCAAAAACAGATCACATGCTTTTTAATGTTTGTAAAACAATAAATGTATTACTAGTAAGAAGTAATTATATTGTTTAATTTCATTCTTTTAACCAAAATATCACAGATGAGACAAATGTTCACCTGCACCTTTAGGGTAATGTGACTTTAGGCCCTGGTGGCTAACCAGGGGTGGGATAATGTCAATGTTGCATTGATTAGATAGTAGCTGGGAGCTTGTGGTGTCTGAGTCTACTTGTGAGATTTGTTTGCTGACGAACACGTGAAAATTGCATGTACTTTCAGAGCTACTGCGTGATCTACCTGTTGGAGACCCCTGATAGATAGATAGATATCACAGGAGGTTGGTGGCACCTTAATTGGGGAGAACGGGCTTGTAGTAATGATGGGAGCGGGGTCAGTGGTCATTTCTTTGGCTCTGCCGGATTAAGTGATATGACATGCTATTCTATAAAATAATTTCTCCGTAATTAATGTTACCTGATTGAGCTAATCATGTAAATGTAATTAACTGGAGAGTCGGGCACCACAAAATAATATTTATAGAGCTGTTATCTTCCGAATAAACTCTTAAAGACATAGTAATATTTTACATCAATAGCAGTCAATATTAATCGTCATCTTAATTCAGTCTCATCTGAAAGTTGTAAATTCTTTGTTATCTGCACGAACCCTGGCTAACAAGTTGAATTAGCTATGCAAAATTGGGTTTAATTATCTACTAAATACCTAACTAATCACACAGAATTACACACACATAATTAAATCATAACTTGATTACAAATTACGTCATAAAGGAAAACGTCCCTAGCGGGCGGAACAGACATGACAGCTGGTTACACAAAAGAAAAGGGGCTGGGTTTGAGTGAAAGAGCGGGAAGACTGAGGAACAAAGGGGCGAAGCTGTGCTGTCGTAAATACAGTATCTTATGCATTCTAAATTACCGCCCATTTGGAAAAGGAAAATGCAATAAATATTTACTCTGAGCTGCGCTTCAGTAGGTTGTGTCACGTTCGTTGAATGGAGGAGACCAAGGCGCAGTTTGATATGAATACATGTTACATTTAATAAAGACGGACACTAAACAAACTATACAAAATAACAAAACGAACGTGACGCTATAATATAAATGTGCAGACACAGGCAACTAGACATAGACAATAACCCACGAAATACCCAAAGAAGATGGCTGCCTAAATATGGTTCCCAATCAGAGACAACGATAAACAGCTGCCTCTGATTGAGAACCAATCTAGGCAACCATAGACATACATAAACACCTAGATGGTAAACAACCCCATAAACCTACAAAACCCCTAGACAGTACAAAAACACATACATCACCCATGTCACGCCCTGACCTAACCAAAACAATAAAGAAAACAAAGAATACTAAGGTCAGGGCGTGACAGGTTGGTGGTAGATGGATGGCCGTGTTGCCCAACCGAGTCCTTTGTCCTTTGAAGAATGTCTCTGGTTGTCAGTTGAATACTTTGTAGTAACATCGTTGTGTGATAGACAGGATACTCTGTCTGTTCCTTCCTAACCCTCGTTTGCAGTGGCTGTTGCAAACTCAACGACTAGGAGGTATCACTTCTGTAGTGAATAAGAGTTAAAAGTTCATACCATTCGCAACCAAAGGTCACGCTGATGTTGGCTTTGTTCTGTAGTTATTATCTGAACCATTCTGACATCGGACCGTCATCCTCGGAACAGGAGGTTATATTGTCGTCAAGGGCTTATATAGGAAGGGAGAGGAGGGCGTGTTTGAAATTTTTTATAGCCCATGTCCCTTCACAGGGGTGGGCCACTGATTGAGCAGAGCCCTATCTCATGAAAACCCAAATCTCACATTTTAGAAGCTAAAATCACATTTCATCCCATCACGAATAATTTCATATTCAAACATTTGAATTGAACAACAATTCCATGTGAATCCGATAACTCTGATGTGTAGACTTTCCACTGTAGAGTTTATGTCATCTTATCATTGATGAGAATGTCTCAGATAACAACCGAACTGACATCATATTCATTAAGTACCATCGCATATGTTCAACTGGTCGGATTACCAGAATATAGTTCATTTCCCCCACATTCTGATGTTCTCAGAATCTCTATGTTAACCAATGGTTTTGCAAATGTAACATCAGTAGGGTAGAGAGAGGAAAAAGGGGGAAAGAGGTATTTATGACTGTCATAAACCTACCCCCAGGCCAACGTCATAACAGTGGAATGGTATCAAATACATCAAACATGATTTCCAGGTGTTTGATGCCATTCCATTTGCTCTGTTCCTAATGTCTGTAATCCCCTCAGTACCCTCCCTCTCTCATCTGCCTCTCTCCCTCCCTGCCTCTAGGTGTGTCCAGGTCGTGAGGGTCCTATCTTCTTTGGGGATGAGCAGCATGGTTTTGTGTTCTCTCACACGTTCTTCATCAAGGACAGCCTGGCCCGGGGCTTTCAGCGGTGGTACAGTATCGTCATGGTAGCCATGGACAGGATCTACCTCATCAACTCCTGGCCCTTCCTGCTGCGCCACCTCAGACTCACGATACAGAGTCTACAGAGCACAGCACTGAAGGTAAGGACACACACACAAACTAACACACCATGTTAAATGTATGGGACATAGATATATATACATACATTAAAACACACTTACTATTCATAACGTGAACATAAAACATAAGACAAATAAATATGAACACTAACTCTTACTACCAGACAAAAAAGGCAGGCAATGTTTGACTTCTCTCCCTCTTATTTCTCCCCCCCTCCCCCTATCCTCTACAGGTGTTTGACAGTGAGCAGTGTGTGTGTCCTCAGAGGGCGGTGAGGATGAACAGCGTGTTCTCTCCTGCTGTCTTCTCCCACCAGAGGAGTGGTAACGCAGCCCGCTCCCTGCCCTCCCTCACCCAGCACACCAACCTCTGGGCCAGCCTACACTCCTCCTTCAGCTGGTGAGATGGCTAACTGTCGCTAACAATCACTAAGGTCACTAATCTAAACAATAGCAGACATACAGTCAACATCCAAGCAATCTGTCTATCCCAGTTGCGTCACTACTGCAGGTTACTGAAGGCCTGGGAAGGTGGAATAAACAGAGGACACACTGCTTCAGAGAGTAGGTTTGCTCTTGATTGAACACAGTTCGGGTGCTCATAGAGGACAGACAGGTGGGCACGGGTGCTCATAGAGAGACAGACAGGTGGGCACGGGTGCTCATAGAGAGACAGACAGGTGCTCATAGAGAGACAAACGTGCTCATAGAGAGACAGACAGGTGCTCATATGAAAATCTTCAAGGACAAAAAACATACATCTTCTTCTCCAGATGAAACAGGAACACAATAGGTTTATCTTTAAACTACAACGGGTGCAAAAAGTCACAGGTGGATTGTCACAGACAGGTGCCTAGTGGTTCTCGAGACCTGGCATAGCTCTAGAGAGACACAGGTACGCACTGGTGCTCTAGAGAGACAGACAGGTGCCATGGGTGATAGAGACAGACAGGTGCGCACGGGTGCTCATCTGAGTTCCAGACAGGTGCGCACGGGTGCTCATAGAGGGAGGAGACAGGTACGGGTGCTCATTAGAGACAGACAGGTGCTCAGCTGTGCTTAATTGCCAGGTGCTCTGACACAGTTACCTTGTCTCCCATGCCTTGTTAGAGAGGCTGCGCACAGGTGCTATCCATGAGCCCAGCAGACTGCCCTCTGACAGTGGTCCTTCCACACTAACAATCACTAAGGTCACTAATACGCACTGGTAAACAATAGCAGACAGGTACGGGTGCTTATAGGGAGACAGACAGTCGTGCAGGTGCTCATAGAGAGACAGACAGGTACACATGGGTGCTCATAGGGAGACAGACAAGTGCGCACAGGTGCTCATAGAGAGACAGACAGGTGCTGTAGAGAGACAGACAGGTGCTTGTGGAGACAGACAGGTACACATGGGTGCAGGTTACTGACAAGGCCACAGTGCTCATAGAGAGACAGAAGTGCTCTGAGAGACAGACAGGAGCTCATAGAGAGACAGACAGGTGCTCATAGAGAACACTGCACGGGTGCTTATAGAGAGACAGACAGGTACACATGGGTGCTCATAGAGAGACAGACAGGTGCGCACAGGTGCTCATAGAGAGACAAACAGGTGCACACGGGTGCTTACAGAGAGACAGACAGGTACGCACTGGTGCTCATAGAGAGACAGACAGGTGCGCACGGGTGCTCATAGAGAGACAGACAGGTGCGTACGGGTGCTCATAGAGAGACAGACAGGTGGGCACGGGTGCTCATAGAGAGACAGACAGGTGCGCACGGGTGCTCATAGAGAGACAGACAGGTGCTCATAGAGAGACAAACGTGCTCATAGCGAGACAGACAGTGCGACAGGTGCTCATAGAGAGACAGACACTGGTGCTCATAGAGAGACAGACACATGGGTGCTCATAGGAGACAGAGGTGCGCAGACAGACAAGTGCGCACAGGTGCTCATAGAGAGACAGACAGGTGCTCATAGAGAGACAGACAGGTGCTTATAGGGAGACAGACAGGTACACATGGGTGCTCATAGAGAGACAGACAAGTGCGCACAGATGCTCATAGAGAGACAGACAAGTGCGCACAGGTGCTCATAGAGAGACAGACAGGTACACACTCGTGCTCATAGAGAGACAGACAGGTGCTCATAGAGAAACAGACAGGTGCGCACGGGTGCTTATAGAGAGACAGACAGGTACACATGGGTGCTCATAGAGAGACAGACAAGTGCGCACAGGTGCTCATAGAGAGACAAACAGGTGCACACGGGTGCTTATAGGGAGACAGACGGGTACACATGGGTGCTCATAGAGAGACAGACAGGTATGTGCTGGTGCTCATAGAGAGACAGACAAGTGCTCATAGAGAAACAGACAGGTGCGCACGGGTGCTTATAGAGAGACAGACAGGTACACGTGGGTGCTCATAGACAGACAAGTGCGCACAGGTGCTCATAGAGAGACAGACAGGTACACATGGGTGCTCATAGAGAGACAGACAAGTGTGCACAGGTGCTCATAGAGAGACAGACAAGTGCGCACAGGTGCTCATAAAGAGACTGACAGGTGCGCCCAGGTGCTCATAGAGAGACAGACAGGTGTGTGTGCTGGTGCTCATAGAGAGACAGACAGGTAGCCCAAATGTTAAACGGGTAGACAGGTACACACTGGTGTTCATAGAAAGACAGACATGCAGACAGACAGGATAACTCTAGAGGTGGGAGACACCGTGAGACCAGTTTTAAACTAGTCAGAGAGACATATTATCCCATATGGCTCAAGTTAAAAGAAGTGAATAAAAAGATTGTGATCTGATATCAGGGTAAAGCGTTCCTGACAGCATTATCATGAGAAGTCATGTGTTTGCCCAGAGTGGAACAGGAGTCCGTGTCTACAGTAAACGTGTGATTAACACGGTTAGACCACGAGGACAGAGAGCTACGATGTGACTCACTTAACCATATCACACATTCCATTCTGATTACCATTTTTGGGACAATTTTTTTTCCCATTGCTCCCCCTGTTCAGCTCTGATATTGCAAGTCGCTATGACACTTGAATACTTCCAATCAGGAAAATAGTTGCAATTGGTACTTTGTTTACTATCCTGGCTAAATAAATTTAAATAAAATAACAGTATATATACAGTATATATCTAGGAATTAGTCCCGATATTGGGTGTTTTGTATGTCTTTTTAACAATGTCCTGTTGTCTTAGAGCAAGAGGAGGAAATGAGTTGCTGGGAAGGAGCAGAAGGGGGCGGGTCTAGACCCCAGTGCCACCAATCGGAGAGCGAGCTGTACAGAGACTTCTTGTTTGACGAGGGGAAAGCAGAGGGGTATCCTGGTCCAAAGTTCAGGTCCTTAAGACATTTAAGACAGGTAAACATTGGTGTGCCTTTCTCCCTACCACATTATGAACACTTTCATTTCTAGCACATCATACGCCATACTTAATTCTGTTAACCACTTGGTTTCAAAAAAGCAACAACTTTGTGAGCCAATTGGTTAAAAAGGGAAACCAATATCGTCTTATTTTGTGAATGCATTTCTTGTCTGTTTCCTTGTGATGATATCTGTTATCTGATTGGTACACAGGTGCTCGGGACCACTGATTTCCGCCAGCTAGCATGGCACGTGCTCATGGGAAATCAGGTCATATTGAGAGGGGCTGACCCAGGGCTCATCCATTCAGCATTCACCATGCTGAAGGTCAGCCAATCAAAAGTTTACTCATCGTATCCCCCTTTAAAGAATATTCCTCCTAACATTCATCGCTAATCACATGGTTTGGTATATATCCCATCAGGCCTTGCTACCGGTGGGCTGTGTCCGCTCTGTGACGTATAGCGCCCAGTATGAGGAAGCATACCGATGTAACTTCCTGGGCCTCAGCCCTGACGTGCCCATCCCCACACACGTCAGCTCCTCAGGTACACAAACCCAGAATACATCACTGTGGTTACTGCTTTATTTGGAGGTCTGCTTATAATCACTATTACATATAATAGTAATATGCTAATAATAAAATACTGTATGATAATGATATTAGTTATAAGTGCGAACAGAACAATTAACAAATAAAATGTTTTCATAAGGTTTTGAATCCTAAAATGTCCATAAAATATGTCCATCTTGCTGTGTCCCTTCCCAGAGTTCTCAGTGTTGGTGGATGTGGTCAGTCTGGAGAGGGGCTCTCTGTACTCTGCTGCTTGTGGTGAAGACATCCTCTCACTCTATCAGTTCAACATCAGCAGTACCAACTCACAGCCTACAGATAAAGGTGAGGATAGACCCCATCTGGACAATATACTATATACATCATCAACATGAAGGTATACATTATACATGTCTTCTTCAAGGCACCTCTAGTTGTTAACAATCATGGCAAAGGTCAAAGACATTTAGTTGTGTGAAATTTTCCTCTATTAACTTTCCAGTTTCAATCTATTGACCTGCATCTCCTGCTCTCTCCCTATCTCTCGTCACCCCTATCACTCTCTATCCTTATCTCCCGTCCTCTCTCTCTCTTCCCCCCCACTCCTCTCTCAGGTCCCACGTTGTTGAATAAGATCGAGGTGGCGTTGTCCAATGAGAACCTGTCAGTGGACGTGGTCTCTCACTGTCTGCTGTGTCTGAAGGAGGAGTGGATGAAGTGAGTAACAACAACCCCTCTGATAAGCAGGGAATTTCCCTCAACTTTGAAGTTTAATTTCTTTGGCTTTTTCTAAACAGAGGTATGTAGGTATGCAACTGTAGATAGTGGGGCATTAAAGAGTCAAACAAGTCCCCCTATGAAACCCCCCAAAGCCCCAGCCTGGTTACATTGGCTGTGCAGTACAGGATGATGTGGAATGCTTAATGTAGTCCAGAATCATTGGGAAATTCCAATAACTCCTCTCCCTCCCACTTCTATCCATACCACTCCTCCCTTAACACCCCAACCCCCCTCTATCCCTTCAATTCCTTAGTAAAGTGAAGGTGCTGTTTAAGTTCTCCAAGGTAGATGGGCGTGGGAGGGAGGACACCCAGAAGGTGTTGGCCCTGCTGGGTGCCACGGGTCCTGGGGAGGAGGACAACGTCAGGCTGCTCAAGTTCTGGATGACAGGACTCAGCAAAACCTACAAGAGCCATCTGATGACCGCTGTCAGAGGAGGGGAGAGGCCCCTTAGCCAGTGAGAGAGCAGTGGAGGAGAATATGAGCGGTAGCGGGAGAGACCATACAACTGGAGTGAAATATACTGTATCTCAGTATAGGAGGCTGGTGGGAGGAGGTATGGGAGGGTGGGCTCATTGTAATGGCTGGAATGGATTAAATGGAACGGAGTCAAATGTGATTTCCATATGTTTGTGTTTGACACCGTTCCATTTATACCTTTCCAGCCATGACAATGAGCCCATCCTATAGCTCCTCCCAGCACCCTCTGTGTGTATCTACTACTGTATTTGGACAGACAGAGAGAAAGGGAAAGAAAACAAGTGTGAATGAGTGAGTAATGACAGATAGACTGACTGAAGGATATGTTTGTGTCCAGGTGCTGACTTGATTAAAACCCATCCTTCACCATAAAGAACAAAAATCCACTCTATGGGTCGGTTTTAAATTAATAATTAATTCCGATACATTACGTAAAATGTAATAAGTCATTCGTATATTTTTTTAGTAATCATATGGGAATTATTATAGGAACACTGTCCACAATTTTATGTCTAAATTATTATAAAACTTTCAATAGTTTTGTTAACACATTGTACAGAGATATTCAAATAAAATAACTGCTTGAGCTGAAACTGAAATATTGGTGTGGCATTCATCCTTTTTCCCAACTGGCACCATCTTGTGGAGAATCATTAAATCAAAGAAAGAAGGGAGAAGAAAAAGAGTGGAGGGAAAAAAAACGTGTGTCTGTTGCCAGTTCCCTCTCACATGCTTTTTTACAATGAGTGGCTGTCAGCCAAGAGACCTCAATTGGTGTAAAACAACAGTTCTAGGTCTTCGGGTGACACGCAACGTAAAAACCCTTGCATAATGAGATCTCAGTCCCTCAACATATCATTGTGTTGTATACTACCACATCAGCAGGGGGCTTCTTCACTAACGAGCTAGTAACTCATTATTAAAACTAAATAACTGCAAAGCTTTTTGTGTTTTCGCAGTTATTTGATCCCTTTCAGAAGGCTTTTGCTGAAGTCTGCAGACTTGTAAAATCCAGTACCACGAGGCTTCAAGTTCATGCCCTGTTTTTTTTTATACTGTGTATGTATATAATGATTGAGCAAATTAGGGAGTATTATAACATACATTGTGTGTAGTTATACTTCTACTCTTGCACTGCATCTCAGTGCAAGAGGCGTCACTCCGGCCATGATTGGGAGTCCTATAGGGCGGCGCACAATTGGCCCAGCGTCGTCCTAGTTTGGCCGGGGTAAGCCGTCATTGTAAATAAGAATTTGTTCTTAACTGACTTGACTAGTTAAATAAAGGTTAAACATTTTTTATTAAAGTTCTTTAGAAAGAGTGGGTGAAATTTGAGCTTTAAAAAATCTATAAATAGAATGTACCAGTGAATTATACCTACTTAAAGTGTGTTTTCAACACAGAACAAAGAAATACAGTTGGTTACACATGACCCAGTCGATGTTTGATTTGATATTGTAAACTGTAGGACAGCCCACTGGTGGAACGTTAGGTCATATAATATTGTAAAGTAGACAATAAAACAAAGTTACAGACGCAGAAATATCATACCCCCAAGAGATGCTAACCTCTCACCATTACAATAACATGGGAGGTTAGCATTTTATATCATACCCCAAAAGACATGCTAACCTCTCACCATTACAATAACATGGGAGGTTAGCATTTTTGGGGTGTATGATATTTGTGCTTCTAACTTCCTCAATCATCATTATTTACAATTCATTCAGGATTATCCGTAATCATGGTAGAATCCACATTAATTTAGAAGTGTTTAAAAACATATTATATTCTTATTTACAATGGAAGTGACTCAATGAGACAAAACATTATTATTATTTGCCATTCGTTTCTATTGGGCACAAAATAATCTGAAACACAACCAAAACAAACCACAAATGCATCCAACAAGATCGTTAAGTCACAAGCTTGTAATCATTGAATGCAAAGAATATGGGACCAAATACTAAACTTTTGACTACTTTAATACACATAAGGGAATTTGTCCCAATACTTTTGGTCCCCTAAAATGGGGGGACTATATACAAAAAGTGCTGTAATTTCTAAACAGTTCACCCGATATGGAGGAAAATACCCACAAGTTAAAGCTGACAGTCTGCGCTTTAACCTCATAGTCATTGTATCATTTCAAATCCAAAGTGTTGGAGTATAGAGCCAAAAGAAAACATGCTTCACTGATCCAATAATTACGGAGTGCACTGTATATACACTCTGGGTAGAAGCTCTTAGACACAGATCTAGGACCATCTTATCCTTACCACATCCTAACCTGAACCATAAATGAAGAATATGCTAAACTGACCTGAGATCAGGGATCATCCTACTGCCCTATGCAGAGGACCAAGGTGAAAAGAGTTAGGACTGATGGTGCCTCTGGGAGGCTGAAGAATGTTGGTCTGTTGGACTGCAGAACTCTGTCTTCCTTTTCCCTTTGGACCTCTAGAACATTCACTGTTTCTCTTGGCCCATGTTCAAAATGGAATTGATAGAAGAAATAGTACTACAACAAGGACTACGTAAAACCTGAACATGACAATGTACTAATTGATCTACTTCTGATCCCCACTCACTTTCTCAATAGTTTGTCATAACAAAAATATCTGAGTAGCACTTGAAATAATAAACTAGTGTACCACAAATGAAAGTGCTATCAAAATGTGAGAAAGTATCTAAGCCTCCAAACTGTGGGATATTAAACTTTTCCATTTCAAATCAATGGACATTTTTTTGTTATTCATTTATTATTTTGTTTTGAGAAGCAACATCAGCTTCACTGTCATGATTATTATTGACTTTGCACACTTGAATGACTTGCAGCTTATGTCAGTCAGTGTTGCAATCCTTTTAGCCACCCAAAAATACAAGATCATTCTTAATTTATGAGATCCTCTGGTGACTCAACAGGGTGAGTATTAGGTGAGTATTACTAACTGGCTCACTGGAGACAAGGAGGCAGGCACACGCTCAGGCACACATAGGGGGGATTGAAAACATATGGCATGACTTAAGCCTTCTGAGGACTCATTTGGATTGGGGGTGGAGGGAGAGAGAGGAACTTTTGTGAGTGTAATATTTACTGTTCGTTTTATATTGTTTATTTGACTTTTGTTTATCTATTTCACTTGCTTTGGCAATGTTAACAGATGTTTCCCATGCCAAGATGTTTCCCATGCCAATAAAGCCCCTTGAATTTAATTTAATTTAATTGCATGGGAGAGGGGGCTTGGTCAGTCAATAGGGAGGTGAAATGACTGGTGGTGGGAGGGGCTGAGAGAGTACAGGGAGCAGATATCAAGCACTTTCACTTTCAGGCTAGCCTCTGTCTGAGCTCACACAGACAGACTGCCCAGAGGGCGAGAGAGAGATAGTGGGTCTGTTTCTCTCACTCTGTCCATTAGCCATTTAAAGGGTGAGAAGAGAGTGAGGTCTGTAATATACTGGGTCAACAGGGGAGAGAGAGACAGACAGACGGAGGGAGGGAGGGAGAAAGGGAAAGGCTGCAGCTTGACAAACTGGGAGGTGGGAAAATCCAAAGTGAGAGCACAGTGCAGATTGAATGAGAGAAGGGGGTGTGGAGATTTGGAAAGTACCAGGGAGACAAAAGGAGGAATTCTAAAAAAGGGGTCAACTAAGCTGGAGTCTCAACAGTAGAGGAAAAAGAAAAGACTCAGAGCTCTCTCTCTCTCTGTGTCACACACTTGACGGAACCGCTGAGGAAACTTTGCCTAGTCAGACCAGAGGATTTATTTCAGCTGCGTATTGCATGCTTTCAAACACAGAAATGGAGAAGTGGCCTTTCTCATGAAGATAAAAGGATGTTACGATCAGGTAAGAGAAATTCAGTGATGACATAAATTCAGAGTATGCAAAAGTTAATTGATTGATTCGTGGATTTGTATTTGTTGAATTCATTTGACCAGATTAGTGGATTTGTATTTGTTTAATTCATTTGACAACATTACCATTGTACTGTAATTCATATAGTGGTTCTGTAATTTGGATTTGTAGTTAATTTGCTCAAACTATTAATTAAAGCAACAAGTTAACATGAAGTTATGATGTTTCTCATTAAGCATGTGGCTGGAACCACATGGGCAGGACACATACATTTTCCATCCGTTAACCTGCTGCATCTCTCTCTCTCTCTCTCTCTCTCTCTCTCTCTCTCTTTACTTCAATCTCTCACAGTTTTTCTGTTGCTATCAATGTTGACACTCCAAGGTAGCGGATGTGATTACTTTTTGAGGGGGGTTGTCGATAATCTTCAAACCACCCTTAACTCGGACCACGCTGGATTTGTGAGTTGAACGTTGTGGCTATCCTCCTGTACCTGCATGCACCCTGAGTAATGACAGTGGTTTAAAAAAATATGCTTTCACTTCCTAGTGGTTACATTTTTTTATCAATTCGATTTTTTGTCTATTGGCATAGATACTCTTGTGAATACTGTGATTCCTGAACCATTTTTTTCCTCCAAGCGTAAGGTGTTCCCTAAAGACTATTGGATTTCCCACCACTACAATGTCAACCTGCTGTGCAACACTGATCCGGTGAGGCACCATCTATTGATTAAATGACACCATTTTAATAAATGATTTATTCTCGTGTTTTATACAAACATGTCACACTTAGAATATCTGCTATGTCTATCATTAAATCCTTCATTCTGATTTTCTGTTGAGCAATGCGGGAGGACTGGCTCGTGGTAATGGCTGGAGCGGAGTTTGTGGAATGGTATTAACCATTCGCTCCCTTCCAAACATTTTATGAGCCGTCCTCCCCTCCGCAGCCTCCACTGGTTCCAGTACTCTAAAGTCTAAATGTGTGTTGTCAGCGTTACTGGGCAGGATAATCAATAACCTCTGATTAGCACAATGATGATCAGCTCTGTGTGGTGCTCCGTCTATTCAAATCATCAGCGTAACCTCTGTGTCTAAAATCCTGCTTCTGCCTCTCGGCTGCCCCTCCAGTGTTGTGTGTTCCGAGCTGCGACTGTTCTCTCTGACTCCTGGCTCCAGCTCCGCAGCCAGCTGTGGCCAGAGCACCAAAGCTTCGAATTCATCTCCAACCTTATACAAGCCCTGGGTGACAGGGGTATGACAAAAGGGGTAGGTATAACTTTACCATGTCGTGGACATACTCTAGTCATAGCCGCGGGAGGTTTGGGGCCGAGGGTGCAGCACTTTTTCACTAAAGTCGTGCATTGGTCCTGTATTAGCGAAACAATATAGCCGTCTGTATTGCCGGAAAATCTTTCTTCTCCAAACTACATTCCGAGGCTATGACTAATAGTCTATATGAACTGTTTTGGATAGATAGTGTACTGTAGGTTGCAGGTGGGGGTGAACAAGTAGCAGCATGTACTCAAAAGAGACGGACACAGCAGCCTTAAACATTTGAGACTAAGTTATGTAAAACATAAAACAACTATGCCCTAGCAAATGCAACAAAACACTATAAAGATGCCATGTTGTAGTAAAAAAAATGACAGAAAATGGTTAAAACAGGGGAGAATAACGTTTTTTCAAGGCTTAGCCAACCGTTCACATAACAACAGAATGCAGCACCCGACTGAAGAGAGAAGAGACAACAACAGCGCGCTCTGGAAAGAGAGTGGAAGGCAGGTTGCAAGTTCATTTACAGCAGCGCATCCCCTGAACGATAACGACATGTAGGTGAGAAGCCTGACCACGGAGACGGGGGTGAGAAGGTGATGAAGTGTACTTCATGAGCTGTAACCGAAAAACAACTGGTATTTCGAAAGTTTGAGTTGAGGGAGAAAGTGTGGTGAAACAAATATTTTTAGTATCTTGCTAACGTTAGCTCTATCGAATTACCCGTTAGCTAGCCAGGGAAATGTTGAGCAACATTAGCCAACTTAACTGATCAAATAATTGAGTTTATGGTGTGAAAATGAGCTGGCTAATGAAGTCAGACAGCTACAACATCAGATGAGCTAACGTTAGTAACCTAACCAGTTACCAGTATTTACTGGTAACTTTATACGACTCCTTGCCGTTCCTCAAGTTATAAAGCGTTAGTTGCTTACTGGACTCTGGCAATTTGAAACGTTATCGTTAACTATAAAACGAACTAACTACTATCTGATCTGTGAACTAATATTTCCCCTCTACAGTACAGTATGTGGTTAATTTTCAGGATGGGAGAATTAGGTGAAAATGAGGCGCTGCTTGTTAATTAAGCAGTTAGGTGGAGTTGAAGCTGGGCCTGGTTTAAGCTGGATGTCACTATAGAGGTGAATGTTCCATTCGGATTGTTCCACCACACACTTTCTCACATTTTCAATCCGGCGCCAGTGGATAAAAAGGGCTATGCCAGGTGTAGTACTCTGCCTGAAAGAGATCAATTATGCCAACAAAAGGTATCATGCTCTGCTGGCACATTGAAGAACAGATGTACTCAGGCAGAAAGTGTACAGTGTAATAATGTGCAGTGTAGCCCAAAGATTATTGCTTTTGTTGTGTTGAATTTAACAGTAACACGTGTGTGAGTGAGTGGGGATTATTTAATTTTTTACCCAGTGAACGTTATTTTTGCACACATGTAGCCTTGTGCACTGGATCAATGTCTACCATAGTGGCCGCTATAATAGAGCAAAAATAGAATGCCTGTTTGATTCTTTCTATTTGTACTAAATATGTTTTTTTCCCCCCAAGTGCAATATTTAGATGTGAGTGGTCACAAGCATTCTATTATAAAGGCTGTCATGGCTAACTGCAATATTAGTATATTGTTTTTTTCTCAAGACTTGAGTGTCATTTGCAGTAAAGTCTAGGCAACAAGTAACATTGTATTTCTTGCTTTACATTTTTTAGCTATGAGTTAGGTTCACTTTAACCACTTTTTTTTATTTTGCACACAGTGACTGACTGATCATGTAGATCATATTATTTGTTGTTTAATTAGTTAACCTGCATTTCCCCCAGCAGGGATTTTTTTGCATGTTTCAGGGAGGGGGGGGAAGTTTCACCTTTTTGGGCCCTCACCAGTTTGCATCCCTGTTTTTTTTCCTGACCATGTGGCTTGACTATGCAATGACCAGTGCATAATTTTCCTGTTTAGGTCACCTATAATGTATGCAATGTACATCACAGAGGTTAACTCCCCAGAGAACTGGCTATCAATCAATGACAGTGCTTGCACTGTATGTTTGTTTAATAACAACTCCTCTCCTCCTTTATCCCCCTTTCCTCTCCCTTATCACATCCCTCTCACAGAGATTTGAGGATCCTGACCCTTCAGTTCTTCCCTCTGTCTCCTCTCCAGAGGAACTTCTCAACTTCACTTCATCTGTTTTCTCCAAATGGCTGGAGCTGGGGTGCTCGACCCCGGTGGACACTTGTCCCTTCCCCACTCTGGCCTCTCCTGCTGGGGAGGAAGAAAGGGCAGCTCTGGAAAGTAAAAAAGTGAGGTTATTAACCACACGAGCAGTTCACATGGAGAATGAAGGGGAAATAGGGATGAGGTTACACACACCTCCACCAACCAATAGGAGCCCACCATCCAAAGGTGGGCTCCTATTAGTTCTTTCTGGGTCTTTTTTTTTAAACCTTTATTTAACTAGGCAAGTCAATTAAGAACAAATTCTTATTTACAATGACGGCCTACATTGGAGCCTCCTGTTATGTGGACTGACTGGATGCTACTGTAGAGCAGTTGCTAAAGTTACTGAAGTGGATCTCTAATGGCGCACACAAAATGGTTTGGAGCACTTGTTGGCTTTTTCTTCTCAATCTGTCCATTTTAGCTGTTCTAATGCAGTAAGCTTTGTCAATCAAGTGACTGACATGCACACTTAATTGTTGCACTGAATGTACAACTGCAGTCAAGATTATGTATAGAATAACAACCTTTTAATTTACTGTCTGCACACCAGAGTTCTATTATCGCCATAAGAAACCATTACGTACCTATACAACATAGCCATATGTATAAAAAGCCATATTCTATGCAAGCTAACTAAACACTAACAAGTGTTTTATATTGAGCAAGATACAGAACATAAATTATTGTCCAATATTTCTGATCAAATTCATATGATGTTTACAATGCAGTGGAATTTGTATATTTGTTTGTTTGTTGGTCTTCAATTAATGTTTTTTTTTTCTATGAACCTTTGTATATACTGCATCTTGTAAATAAAAACCATGCAGCCGTTATGAGTTTCTCTGATGTAGTCTTGTGTAGAGATCCCCGAGTGCTGACTGTTACCATCCCCAGTGTGGGGAGTATTTTGCAATTGCTGCAGATCTGCACTGCTGTCTGATTCTCAACAGCTATCCTTTTTCTTTCTGTCTCCTACAGGAAGACTTCTGTCATAAGTAAGTTGTAGTTCAATAGAATATTTATGTCTGCAGCTACTGGGTAGGCCTACAACTGAGCCAAATCACTCACATTAATTACACACATCAGCTATATGTACAGTGGGGCAAACAAGTATTTAGTCAGCCACCAATTGTGCAAGTTCTCCCACTTAAAAAGATGAAAGAGGCCTGTAATTTTCATCATAGGTACACTTCATGACAGACAAAATGAGAGAAAAAAAATCCAGAAAATCACATTGTAGGATTTTTAATGAATTTATTTGCAAATTATGGTGGAAAATAAGTATTTGGTCAATAAGAAAAGTTTATCTCAATACTTTGTTATATACCCTTTGTTGGCAATGACAGAGGTCAAACGTTTTCTGTAAGTCTTCACAAGGTTTTCACACACTTGCTGGTATTTTGGCCCATTCCTCCATGCAGATCTCCTCTAGAGCAGTGATGTTTTGGGGCTGTTGCTGGGTAACACAGACTTTCAACTCCCTCCAAAGATTTTCTATGGGGTTGAGATCTGGAGACTGGCTAGGCCACTCCAGGACCTTGAAATGCTTCTTACGAAGCCACTCCTTTGTTGCCCGGGCGGTGTGTTTGGGATCATTGTTATGCTGAAAGACCCAGCCACATTTCATCTTCAATGCCCTTGCTGATGGAAGGAGGTTTTCACTCAAAATCTCACGACCCATTCATTCTTTCCTTTACACGGATCAGTCGTCCTGGTCCCTTTGCAGAAAAACAGCCCCAAAGCATGATATTTCCACCCCCATGCTTCACAGTAGGTACGGTGTTCTTTGGATGCAACTCAGCATTCTTTGTCCTCCAAACACGACGAGTTGAGTTTTTACCAACAAGTTATATTTTGGTTTCATCTGACCATATGACATTCTCCCAATCTTCTTTTGGATCATCCAAATGCTCTCTAGCAAACTTCAGACGGGCCTGGACATGTACTGTCTTAAGCAGGGGGACACGTCTGGCACTGCAGGATATGAGTCCCTGGCGGCGTAGTGTGTTACTGATGGTAGGCTTTGTTACTTTGGTCCCAGCTCTCTGCAGGTCATTCACTAGGTCCCCCCGTGTGGTTCTTGGACTTTTGCTCATCGTTCTTGTGATCATTTTGACCCCACGGGGTGAAATCTTGCGTGGAGCCCCAGATCGAGGGAGATTATCAGTGGTCTTGTATGTCTTCCATTTCCTAATAATTGCTCCCACAGTTGATTTCTTCAAACCAAGCTGCTTACCTATTGCAGATTCAGTCTTCCCAGCCTGGTGCAGGTCTACAATTTTGTTTCTGGTGTCCTTTGACAGCTCTTTGGTCTTGGCCATAGTGGAGTTTGGAGTGTGACTGTTTGAGGTTGTGGACAGGTGTCTTTTATACTGATAACAAGTTCAAACAGGTGCCATTAATACAGGTAACGAGTGGAGGACAGAGCAGCCTCTTAAAGAAGAAGTTACAGGCCTGTGAGAGCCAGAAATCTTGCTTGTTTGTAGGTGACCAAATACTTATTTTCCACCATAATTTGCAAATTAATTAATTAAAAATCCTACAAATGTGCTTTTCTGGATATTTTTTTCTCATTTTGTCTGTCATAGTTGAAGTGTACCTATGATGAAAATTACAGGCCTCTCTCATCTTTTTAAGTGGGAGAACTTGCACAATTGGTGGCTGACTAAATACTTTTTTTGCCCCACTGTATGTATGCCAATACATGCACACACACACTTTAGACAGAACACTTGCAAAATCTTTGATACAAAAAGAAGGGGCCCCTTTTTTCCTGCTGTTTAAGACAACTTCCATTAAACGCAGCCAGGTGCTTTCTTTAATGCACACAAACTTTTAAAAAACAAGGCTCAGAGACTAACAACAATACCCCCAAGGCATGTCTCACATCCTTTTGTAAATGGAGAGGTAGCAGAATGAGCATCAGCCTTTCTGAGAAATTATGATAAACCTCTGCAGACACAGTTGAGAGAGTAATGGTGAATGTGTAAACTCGGCAGTAGAAAGCCTAAACAGTATATTTGACCTTTCAGCTTCCCTATCAAATCTAAAAATGTCAAACGGACAACCTAGAAGCTGAAGTGAAATGTCTACTATTTGCTGATGATCTGGTACCCTTCTGTACCCAGCCAAGGAGGACCTACAGCAGCACCTAGATCTTCTGCACAGATCCTGTCAGACCTGGGCCCTGGCCTCCCAAGTGGCGCAGTGGTCTAAACTGTGCCACTAGAGATCCTGGTTAGAGTCCAAGCTCTGTCGCAGTTGGCCACGACCAGGAGACCCATTGGGCGGCGCACAATTGGCCCAGCATCATCCGGGTTAGGGGAAGGTTTGGCCGGCAGGGACGTTCTTGTCCCATTGCACACTACCGACTCCTGTGGCGGGCCGGGCGCAATGCACGCTGACACAGTTGCCAGGTGTTTCCTCTGTCACATTTGTGCGGCTGGCTTCTGGTTTAAGCGGCCGTTGTGTCAAGAAGCTAGGTTGTGTTTCGGATGACGCACGGCTCTCGACCTTCGCCTCTCCCGATGTGAAAAGACTGTAACTCCCAATTGGATACCACGAAATTGGGGAGAAAAGGGGTTAAAAAAAGAAAGACTTGGGCCTTGACAGTAAATTTCAGTAAAACAAAAATAATGGTGTTTAAAGTAAGGTCCAGTTGCCAGGACCACAAATACATATTCCATCTAGACACTGTTGCCTAAGAGCAAACAAAAAACTATACCTACCTCGGCCTAAACATCAGCACCACAGGTAACTTCCACAAAGCTGTGAACGATCTGAGAGACAAGGCAAGAAGGGTCTTGTACGCCATCAAAATAACATACAATTCGACATCCCATTTATGATCAAGCTAAAAAATTATTGAATCAGTTATAGTACCCATTGCCTTTCAATGTTGTGAGGTCGGGGTCTGCTCACCAACCAAGAATTCACAAAATGGGACTTTGCATGCAGAATTCTGCAAAAACATCCTCCATGTACAACGTAAAACACCAAATAATGCATGCAGAGCAGAATTAGGCCTTTACCCGCTCATGATTAAAATCCAGAAAAGAGCCGTTAAATTCTACAACCATCTAAAAGGAAGTGATTCCCAAACCTTCCATAACAAAGCTTTCACCTACATAGAGATTAAGCTACAGAAGAGACCCCTAAGCAAGCTGGTCCTGGGGCATTGTTCACAAACACATACAGAAAACCACTTGTTCCTTTCCCACTCTGGATTCTCCTGCTTGTGAGTTGAACATTGTGGCTATCCTTTTGTACCTGCATACACCCTGAGTAATTGTCACACCCTGATCTGTTTCACCTGTCTTTGTGCTTGTCTCCACCCCACTCCAGGTGTCGCCCATCTTCCCATTATCTTGTGTGTATTTATCCCTGTATTCTCTGTTTGCCAGTTTGTCTTGTCTTGTCAGGTCTTACCAGCATTCTTTCTCACCTTCCTGTTCCTCTAGTTCTGTTTCCTAGTTTTTCCCGGTTCTGACCATTCTGCCTGCCTTGACCCTGAGCCTGCCTCGCGTCCTATGTCTGCCTGACTCTAACCTGAACACAAACCGTGTTTCTAATGAATCATCTGAGAACTGTACTATCCGCCTCCCGTGTCTGCATCTGGGTCATATCCTGAGTCGTGATAGTACAAACTGGCCATGACTGACCTAGCAGACTCCGATCAGCTCCGCAACGCCATCTCCTCCCAGGGAGCCACCATTGGAAGACACAAGGAGTTACTTCAAGGTCTTATGGAAGGATTCTAGACCTTGGCGGAACGCCAGGATTGTGCCTTCAACACATTGCTGGAGCAATTCCGAGGATTGTCTGTGATGCAGCTACAGTAACCCCCCAGACTGTCAATTACCCCACTACCAGTGGCGTTTCTCCCCAATCTACCCTGGCTTCCCAAGAACCTCTCTTACCTCCTCCTGAGCGCTATGCTGGAGATCCCGGAGATCCATCTCTTTCCCAGTGTTCTCTCATCTTTGAGCTGCGACCCTCTTCAATTCCCTCAGATCACTCGAGGATAGCGTACGTGATAACGCTGACGTCGACGAGTTCCTTCACGGGTTGTCGGAGGTGATTAAAGACATGCTCTTAGCCCGGGAGCTACCCCTGGACCTCGACTCCCTCATTGCCTTGACCATACGGATCGATGGGTGGTTACAGGAACGTAGGAGGGAGAGGGAGTCAGCTCCCTGTCACTGACGCGCGTCCTTGATTTCCACCTCACCTCAGAGGAATCACGGAAATCCCCGAAACCCACATTTCCAAGTGGATCCGATGTCGGACGAAGTCTCTCGGAGGGCACCGAGGGCTGTCGAGTCGTCTCCTCCAGAGCCCATGCAACTGGGCAGGGCTAGATTGTCTCCTGCTGAGCGCTTACGCAGACTTAACACCCAGAGCTGTCTGTATTGTGGAGCTACGAGACATTTTTTATCTATCTGCCAATTAAAGAACCAGGCTCATCAAGGATGTACTAGTACGAGTACGCTGGTGAGCCATACAGGGAGTTTCCCATCTTCCATTGCTCGTACCCCTCTCCATGCTACCCTGTTGTGGGATGACCAGCTCCATCCAGGAGCTCATTGACTCTGGGGCCGACGAGAGCTTTATGGACCCTACCCTGGTGTCTGAGCTGGGTATCTCCACTCAACCTCTTTCCATTCTGATGGATGTCAGAGCGCTGGATGGGCGCTCTATTGGCGGAGTAAACCACAGTATGGTTCCTATCCACCAGCGAGTGTCAGGCAACCACAGTAAATCCATGCAGTTTCTGCTCCTGGAGTCTCCTCATGTACCCATTGTTTTGGTGTTTTCATGTCTCCTGAGGCATAATCCCCTTATTGACTGGGCTACAGGGTCCATTAGGGGTTGGAGCCTGCTTTTCCATGTATATTGTTTGAAGTCGGCGCAGCCTGCCCCGGGACATCTCCCTGCTGGCTTGGGAAAAACCTTGGATCTCTCTGCCGTTCCCACGGAGTACCAGGACTTACGGGAGGTTTTCAACACTGCCCAAGCCACATCTCTTCCACTGCATCAACCCTATGACTGTGCTATCAATCTTCTCCCGGGGCACCGCACCGCCTCGAGGGAGACTTTATTCCCTTTCGGGTCTGGAGACCAAGGCGATGGAGGGGTATATTGAGGACTCTCTCACTGCAGGAATATGCGTCCATCTTCCTCCACCGCCGGCGCAGGGTTCTTCTTTATGGAGTAGAAGGACAAGATATTGTGTCCGAGTATCGACTACCGGGGTCTCAATGACATTATGTTTAAAATCGTTACCTGCTACCACTCATCTCTTCAGATTTCGAGCCTCTCCAGGGGGTGATCATCTTCTCCAAGTTGGACCTTCGGAACGCCTACCATCTGGTTCAGCTACGGAAAGGAGATGAGTGAAAGACTGCCTTTAACATGGCTAGCGGGCACTATAAGTACCTGGTGATGCCATTTGGACTGACCAACTCTCACGCAGTGTTCCAGACCCTGGTCTGTGATGTGCTCCGAGACATGTGAACCGATTTTTGTTTGTCTACCTCGATGACATCCTCATTTATTCCCCGGTCAGCTCAAGAGCACGTCCTCCATGTCCGACAGGTCCTCCAGCGTCTCCTGGAGAACCAGCTTTTCGTGAAAACGGAGAAATGTGAGTTCCATCGCTCCACTATCTCCTTCCTAGGATACATCATCACTGCAGGGAATATTCAGATGGACCCTGACCAGGTGAGAGCGGTAGAAGATTGGCCTCAACCCACATCCAGAGTGGCGCCGCAACATTGACAAAACGCTGATAGGCTTGACGAGACAAGATGAACTGGCAACAGACAAACAGAGAATACATGTATAAATGCACTGGGAAGATGGGTGACACCTGGAGGGGGGCACAAAGACACGTGTTGGGGAATAATCAGAATTAGTTGGTAACATAGGTAAGATGTTTTATATTCATCATATGTTTGTAAGTTACTTCTCATCAGAATGTTTATTTTTGTATAATACTGAGGCCGGGTTTGCAGTCAACTGTTCTCTGTCAAGACTAAGTTACTTGGGCCGGAGAGAGGGGAGAGGTCAAGCGTGTATCTCTTGGCTCCACAATGTCTGTGTGCCAGTCAATGTGTCTCTGTGATCTTGTCAAGATAGGGTGGATTTGATATATGCCTGTTGATATGAGGATTTGTTTAGGTTCTGAGTTTGAGAAAATAACATAGTTTAGGAGACAAAGCTGAACGATAAATTATGGCCAGTGCTGTCTGGCTATGTGTGTCTTTGCTATAAAGGATCTCAGTTGCAATGTGTAAGGGACTCTCAGAGAATTCATTTATAGACACTGAATTGATCTGAGAGTCACAGGGTTGTGATGGAGCTTATATAATTAAAGATGGTGATAACTCTGACTTGTGTGTGGTTTGCTCTCATGATTTGGTAAATACAGGAAATTTCCACGACACACGTGAAACAGATCAGGGTGTGACAGTGTCATTCTCTGGTCAGCTTCCTGACTGATTCCTGTGAGTAACACACTGACTGAACAGTTGCAGCTGCAGAGCTGAAGAAAGGAGCTGTTGGGAAAGCACTTTGGATGGAATGTAGCTTCACAACTCAATTATAGGGGCTCTTCTCACACAAACACAAATCGCTCATGCCCATGCATGCACGCACCCTGACCCACGCCCATGCACATGCACATACACACTTTAGACAGAACACTTGCAAAATATTTAATACAAACAGAAGGAGACTCTTTTTTCCTGCTTAAGACAGAACTCCCATTAAACTCAGCCAGGTGCTTTCTTTGCACAAAAACTTTAAAAATCAAGGCTCGGAGACTGACAACAATAGCCCCAAGGCATGTCTCACTTCCTTTTGTAAATGTAGAGGCAGCAGAATGAGTATCAGCCTTTCTGAGAAACTATGATAAACCTCTGCAGACACAGTTGAGAGAGAGAGAGAGAGAGAGAGACACAGTTGAGAGAGAGACACAGTTGAGAGAGCGAGAGAGAGAGAGGGGATGTTGCACAACATCAAAACAGACAGTGAGAGACAAACAAACAGATGCACACAGATAATGTTTGCTGTCCTATTATGAGGAGAGGACAACCACAGAGAGGACAGAGAGAGAGTTTTCAGTTATTCGTTCTGTTTTAATTAACTGTTTCATAGCCCTGTGTGTTGGGAAATAACATAAGACAGCAAAAATACACATTTACGAAAAATAAGGTCTGTGGTAAATACAGGCTTAGGAGATTTGATACATTTTGTTCTATGAGGTAATCTTCATCAGTTAACGGCACTTTTTGTGAATTTTGAAGCATTTACAGTGCCTTGCGAAAGTATTCGGCCCCCTTGAACTTTGCGACCTTTTGCCACATTTCAGGCTTCAAACATAAAGATATAAAACTGTATTTTTTTGTGAAGAATCAACAACAAGTGGGACACAATCATGAAGTGGAACGACATTTATTGGATATTTCAAACTTTTTTAACAAATCAAAAACTGAAAAATTGGGCGTGCAAATTATTCAGCCTCCTTAAGTTAATACTTTGTAGCGCCACCTTTTCCTGCGATTACAGCTGTAAGTCGCTTGGGGTATGTCTCTATCAGTTTTGCACATCGTGAGACTGAAATGTTTTCCCATTCCTCCTTGCAAAACAGCTCGAGCTCAGTGAGGTTGGATGGAGAGCATTTGTGAACAGCAGTTTTCAGTTCTTTCCACAGATTCTCGATTGGATTCAGGTCTGGACTTTGACTTGGCCATTCTAACACCTGGATATGTTTATTTTTGAACCATTCCATTGTAGATTTTGCTTTATGTTTTGGATCATTGTCTTGTTGGAAGACAAATCTCCGTCCCAGTCTCAGGTCTTTTGCAGACTCCATCAGGTTTTCTTCCAGAATGGTCCTGTATTTGGCTCCATCCATCTTCCCATCAATTTTAACCATCTTCCCTGTCCCTGCTGAATAAAAGCAGGCCCAAACCATGATGCTGCCACCACCATGTTTGACAGTGGGGATGGTGTGTTCAGGGTGATGAGCTGTGTTGCTTTTACGCCAAACATAACGTTTTGCATTGTTGCCAAAAAGTTCGATTTTGGTTTCATCTGACCAGAGCACCTTCTTCCACATGTTTGGTGTGTCTCCCAGGTGGCTTGTGGCAAACTTTAAACAACACTTTTTATGGATATCTTTAAGAAATGGCTTTCTTCTTGCCACTCTTCCATAAAGGCCAGATTTGTGCAATATACGACTGATTGTTGTCCTATGGACAGAGTCTCCCACCTCAGCTGTAGATCTCTGCAGTTCATCCAGAGTGATCATGGGCCTCTTGGCTGCATCTCTGATCAGTCTTCTCCTTGTATGAGCTGAAAGTTTAGAGGGACGGCCAGGTCTTGGTAGATTTGCAGTGGTCTGATACTCCTTCCATTTCAATATTATCGCTTGCACAGTGCTCCTTGGGATGTTTAAAGCTTTGGAAATCTTTTTGTATCCAAATCCGGCTTTAAACTTCTTCACAACAGTATCTCGGACCTGCCTGGTGTGTTCCTTGTTCTTCATGATGCTCTCTGCGCTTTTAACGGACCTCTGAGACTATCACAGTGCAGGTGCATTTATACAGAGACTTGATTACACACAGGTGGATTGTATTTATCATCATTAGTCATTTAGGTCAACATTGGATCATTCAGAGATCCTCACTGAACCTCTGGAGAGAGTTTGCTGCACTGAAAGTAAAGGGGCTGAATAATTTTGCACGCCCAATTTTTCAGTTTTTGATTTGTTAAAAAAGTTTGAAATATCCAATAAATGTCGTTCCACTTCATGATTGTGTCCCACTTGTTGTTGATTCTTCACAAATAAATACAGTTTTATATCTTTATGTTTGAAGCCTGAAATGTGGCAAAAGGTCGCAAAGTTCAAGGGGGCCGAATAATTTCGCAAGGCACTGTATGTAATCAAAAATGCACTTCAAGCACATAAAAGACTTCATAATTCATAAAGGTCGTGTTAACTGACTGAAATCTCATAGAACAAAAAGTATAAGATCTCTGATCTTCAAAGCTTGTGTTAACCTTATTTTCGGCATTTATCACAAAACCTTATCCTTTCCCCATTCATTTTCCCAATAGAAATGGCTCAAGGAACCTGAGGTAACTCATTTCTGTTTTTGAGGACTACAAGCTGGCGAGCTCTATGGCGCTGCCTGTGTTAATACAACCTTTTGGCCACTAGAAGCCTCAATCATGCTCCATGGTAAATACCCATCACCATTACACCAGAAGTAAACATGATGATACGTAGTATAGTATTGATGTTGCATGACTGAAATTGCAATGATAATGCTCAGGCTCAGCAATGCAAGTGGCTGGAGTTTGGACAGTAGGCTCAGTGGCGATTTTAGTATGTAAATCTTGGTGGGGCAAACTCCCCAAAAATGTTTTTGATGCATGCCAGCAAAGCCACAACACAAGACAACACTAACAATACATTCATTCCACTATAACGGTAACAAACGGTGCCACAAAAACAGTTAGGGCCTACATAAAGCTGTCCCAATAGCAGAGCCTTCCTTTCAGCACCATGGAGTGAATCCTTACGACCGTTACACCTGGCTATCAGCTGTGCCTTGTCTGGCAGCGAAGCAGTTAATTCAGACTAATGTACTGCCTTTAAAAAAAACATAGCTGATATGGCTGACTTGTTTAAACAAATGTGGTTTCTACTGACAATTGAGATGTACAAACTATGGCATAAGGGAACGATAAGCGGATAAGAGGCAATCGTAATTTCGATTAAGACATTAATGAGTGAGCTAAGATGGATGTAATCAATATAACTATTTGTTCAGCAATTTTGTAATGAAGAGCCAAAGAATTCAGAACATGGGCCGTTCTTACAGTATTTTCCCTGTACACCAAGTCAGAACCGTAAGATAAATAAAGGGGGCATACTGTATAAGCAGACAATGAAAGCTCTTAAAATATTAAATTATTACATTTGTCTAAAACAGGCTATACACTACATGTGCACCACCAAGTCAGAACAGTAGGCTAAGTTATGAGGTGGAAAGGGACCAAGTTATTAGTGTGAGGCACATGGGCTGCTAACAGCTTACTACACAACATACACTTAGTATTACTTTCTTAGCTACAGTATACATATCTCCCTGTCATATTACATCATTTATGCAGCAGCATAAAATACATTTTTGGACTCACTGTTATGCTGTGCTCACTTGAACAGGAAGGTGGCACGGGGGTCCTTCTTGTGGGCAAATCTTGTCAGGCATTCTCTGGATTTATGGTTCTTTCAAGACAACTGGGAACTCAGAAAAAAACAAGGTTGAATCAGGACGTCAGTGATCTTCAGGTCGGAGCTCCCGACATGGAATTGCGAGTTGGATGACCGTTCAAAACGTATTTTCCCAGTCGGAGCTTGTTTTTTTTCCAGAGTTCCCAGTTGCCTTGAACTCACTAAAGTCTGAGTTTTCCCAGTTCCAAGTTTCCAGTTGTTTTGAACACGGCAGAAGTCATTCTGGATTGACAGCATGGACAATGTATTCAGCCTTTTCTGGCCTATTGTGTTGCGTGTGAATGTTTATCCGTTTAAGTTTGGAAAAGAGACTCTTCAACCCAGACTTGGACTACACACCCTCTCCAACGAATAGAAGGCTAGTGATTGCTTTGCAACACTTGCAGTTAGCCACTGATTCCTTCCAAACCACTCATTGTTGAATTTGCGATTTCCAACTTCCTGTGTAATGTTTATGTCCAATGGCCGATGAGCACCGATATTTCTCTTCATATGACAAGAATTGAAAAGGATTTGCCAGTAGACTGCTTGTCTAGCTTGCTAGCTAAGATTTTTTGAAGTATGATGTTGATTTTTAAAGTATGATCAGTCCAATCAAAGCTGCGGTAGATCTAACGTGATTTGGTAGCCTAGTGGATAGAGCGTTGGACTATTAACTGAAAGGTTGCAAGTTCAAATCCCTGAGCTGACAAGGTACAAATCTGTCGTTCTGCCCCTGAACAGGCAGTTAACCCACTGTTCCTAGGCCGTCATTGAAAATAAGAATTTGTTCTTAACTGACTTGCCTAGTAAAAAAAAGGACCTTGAGCTTTCTTGGATGGGCACTTTTGTAATGTAAATTTATGGCACCACCCAAGGGGCTTGAACTTTCTAGCTCTACCTATAGCTTTTGTGATGATGTAGTGTCCCTATGAGTGACAGAACACTGAGCAAATCATGGCACAACTAGAGAAGATGACCAACTCCTACACTCTGGCTGCCCCTCCACCACACAAAGCACTAAGCTATGTTGAAACACCTGCATTTCTGATCTGCCTTACTCAAGAAAACAAAAAAGAGACCATGTTTGTATTATTTTTTACACTGTTTGCAAACTGATGTGTGACACGTAGTAATGACAAAATAACATGCGAAACAGGGGAACAAATATTTCAGCTAAACAGGTGGGGCTCAAAAACCCACCTGCCTTGAATGTTCGCTTTACATTTTGTAATACTTTTTGTTTATCCATAAGATTACAGTAATTCCTTCCTTGGTTAGATGCTTTTAGAATTAGTGGACTTTACTGGCAGTAGCAAGGGTCAGGAAAAATTCCAGGCGGTCTGCCAAAGAGGTCAGGAATAGAGGGGGCACATCAGCTGAATTATCGCAAATGAGCGAGCGAGAGACAAACCACGTGATCAATCCACAGGAAGTAAGCAAAGCTTGGCCCCTCTCAAAATGTCGGCGCCCGGAGAAGACACGCTTCCGAACGAAGATGGAGAGATGGAAGAAATGGAAGGGGATGGCAGCGACGAAGACGAAATGGAAGAAGAGGGAAAGGATGGAGAACAGGAAACTCAAGTTTATGTCCCCGGAAAACAGCCTCTCCAACCCGGAGAGGAGCTCGAGATGGACCGGTCGGCTTACCGCATGTACCACGAGTGTCAGACAGGTTGGTCCAACAGTTAACTAGCTAATAGAGTTATTTTATTGCCCATCAAACAAATTAATTAGAATGTTTGGAATGTCACGAACTGTTATTCCAAATGTATTGGATAGCTTGTTTGCTAACGTTATAGCTTTAGTTTGTAATTCACCAAAGATTGATCTAGATGGGCACTTGCTGATTATTTTGCTTTGTCACCATATACCCCCCGCCCCAGGTGCTCCTTGCCTGAGCTTCGACGTGTTGAGAGATGCGAATGGAGACGGCAGGGAACAGTATCCCCTCTCTATGCTGCTCTGTGCAGGCACACAGGCTGACGCTGCCCTCAGCAACAGGTAGCTGTCACACCCACCGATCCATAACAATGACACTCAGCATACACTCAGACTGCCTTCCTATTGGGAGGCTGATGTGAAGGGATCCCCAAATACTTACATTGAATATACTTTTTGCACACCCCGCTATTGGTAGTCCTTTATTGCCCAGGCCTCATTGACTTATCCTACCATACCTTTTTTCCTCCTTCCTCTAAGACTGCTTCTCATACGCATGCACAACCTCCACGGTACTACAGAGAAAGTGAAGGATGGGGACGAGAGCAGTGATGGAGAGAGTGATGAAGAGGATGATGATGAAGATAAGAAGCCACAGATGGAGTTGGCCATGATGCCTCACTATGGAGGGATCAACAGAGTCCGAGTGAGTTTAACTGTTCTCATTGTCTGAGAGTATCTGAATATCTCTTGCACCCTCAGTTTGTTCTTCTGTACATGCACCCTGATTGGACTGTGTGTGATGTGAGGCAGCAGTGGTTTGAAAGGCTCAACATTAACGCTGTCTATTTTCCCACCAGGTGACCCATCGTGGAGATCAGTCATTGGCTGCTGTCTGGTCAGAGAAAGGTCAGGTGGAGATATTTGACCTCCGATCCCAGATGGAAGCCGTCCACAGTTCAGCTGCCATGTCAACCTTTGTTAAACAGCAGAAGGAAGCCACGCCCCTCTTCAGTTTCTCGGGTCACATGAGTGAGGGCTTTGCCATTGATTGGTCGCCCAAAGTACCCGGTGAGTCGGTCCATTGCCACTTTTGATGTTTTGGTACGTCTAAAGCAGAGTGCATATTCCTCACCATCCGCTGTGTAGTTACTGTTCTATGTATAAGGGGACGTCTACTATGTTGGCTTCCAGCCAAAATTAATGAGAATGACTGGCTCAATCTAATTACCTTGATGATGAATTAGATTTTTTATGTACAGGACTAGTCTTAATGTGGTTCTGGGAAACTGTCCCTAAATAAATGTGAATACAAGAGTAGAATAATAAGCTCATTTATTAGTATGTTTTGTCTAAAAGGTCGGCTGGTCAGTGGCGACTGCAAAAAGAACATCCATGTGTGGGAACCACAGGAGGGAGGGACTTCCTGGCAGATCGACCAACGGCCTTTCAGTTCTCACACCAAGTCCGTGGAGGACCTGCAGTGGTCACCCACAGAAGCCACGGTATGATGGGAGAAGCAGTGGGATGTTAGGCTGAGTGACAATATCAGTAGATGTAAAGAAACTTTACTTTTTTAAAGTCAGAAGAAGCAGACATGAAATGAGGTCCGTTGCAGAATTATAGCTAAAACTGCAACTTTCTGTCTCATTGTCCTCTTTTTCTCCCTCCTCCCTCTTTTCTCCCTCTTTCATCCTACCCCAAGGTTTTTGCATCCTGCTCTGTGGATCAGTCCATCCGGGTCTGGGACACCAGAGCCCCGCCCAACTCCATGCTATGTGCCAAGGAGGCACACTCCTCAGACGTCAACGTCATCAGTTGGAACAGGACTGAACCATTCCTCCTCTCCGGCGGGGACGACGGACTTCTGAAAGTTTGGGACTTGAGGCAGTTCCAGGTAAGAACTGCAGTAGGGTTAATTTGCCCTTAGACTTAGACATTAGTCTAAGGTTGGGATTTAGGGAGGGTCAGCTGATCCTACGGTACCAACCAGGGCAAGTTTATTTTGGGAAACTGAAAGCTACGTTTTTCGTTAGAACCTTCGTAGGAGTATCATTACCTCTCAGAGCTGTTTCCCAAAACCATCATTGCTAAAGTTGCACTTGAAAACATTTGTTATTTAGCATTTAAAGGCAGAGACAGTACAGGTGCATTAAAGCTGGGACTGAGAGACTGTAAAACAGCTGCTTTCTCTAGGCCATCAGACTGTTTAAATAGTCACCATTAGTGTTGCACATTTTAGGGAATATTTAGAGGTGGACATTTTCTGTGGGAATTAACAGAAATTAATATTAATACCATTTAAATGTAGATGTTTTTTTGCATTGAATATACACTACCGTTCAAAAGTTTGGGGTCACTTAGAAATGTCCTTGTTGATGCTGGCCTTCTAGGCAGAGTTGCAAATAAAAATCCATATCTCAGACTGGCCAATAAAAATAAAATATTAAGATGGGCAAAAGAACAGACACTGGATTTGCTTGACCTTCACTTGAACTCTGTTGAGCTCTGCATCCAGCAAATGAGTAGATAAAGCATGTCTGGTTGGAGGGGTGTATGCTGGGCAAAGAACATTCAGAAATCTCTTCCAAGACACATTGCCTGTGAGCATCAGAGAGGAACCAGTTGCATACACAGCTCGATCAAGACATTCATCAGCATCTCTCTGACTACGTTCCTCCATTGAGTCAAAAAAACAAATGATTCTAGGAGGACCATGAGCTGTTGCTATCGGTAAGGTGTCTGATTCATCATTTTCACCTCGAATAGAAGTAGAGGGACTTTTGTCAATGGTTGCTTGTTGTGAGCGCTGAGAGAACTTTATGCACTTGGCCAGATGATTCTGCATCTTTGTTACATTCTTCACATATGATTTGGCACAGTATTTGCAAATGTACACAGCTTTTTCTTCTTCATTAGCTGCAACTTTAAATAGCATTTCCGGGTTGAACAGGAATACCAGGATGGTTGCAATTTTCTCAAAGGTATTTTTAAAGATTTTCTGGAAAATATTGAACACATAAAAAGTAATGGGAGGATGGCAAATACCGTAAATGCCATCTTTGCATCATTATTGCACCATCTGGGTTGGTTTGTTTGGGTTTAAAATGGCTGCAGTCCCAACACTCTTAACAGATTGTCACTGCACGCCACTGCTGCTGAACAATCACACACTGCCATCAATCTCTACCTGTGTTTTCTGTGCATCGGACAATAATCAAATACAATTTTATTGGTCACATGCACATGGTTAGCAGATGTTAATGCAAGTGTAGTGAAATGCTTTTGCTTCTAGTTCCGACCGTGCAGTAATATCTAACAATTTCACAACAACTAGCTTATGCACACACAAGTGTAAAGGAATGAGTAAGAATATGTAAGTATAAATATATGGATTGCCGTGCGGCATAGGCAAGATGCAGTAGATGGTATAGAGTACAGTATATACATATGAGATGAGTAATGTAGGGTATGTAAACATTATATAAAGTGACTTGTAACACATTTATTACATCCAATTTTTTATTATTAAAGTGGCTAGAGATTTGAGTCAGTATGTTGGCAGCTGCCACTCAATGTTAGTGATGGCTGATTAATATTCTGATGGCCTTGAGATAGAAGCTGTTTTTCAGTCTCTCCGTCCCAGTTTTGATGCACCTGTACTGACCTCGCCTTCTGGATAGGCAACAGAAGGCTACCACACTAACTTGTATTCTTCCAGATTGAATAGAGCCCCTAGTGTTAGTGCAAATTGGGAGAGTATTTTCAACAGAGTATATTCAGAATCAGACATCCTAGTCCTTGTATACTCCCAACTCTGCAACATAAACAACTAACTAACTAGCAAGGTGAACAGGCAGTTGCTCGGGTGGTTGTTGTCCATGATTATCTTTTTGGCCTTCCTGTGACATCGGGTGCTGTAGGTGTCCTGGAGGGCAGGTAGTTTGCCCCTGGTGATGAGTTGTATGATAAGTCCTCTTGTCTCCCCCGCCCCTTCTCTACACCCATGGTAATCCTGTCCTTTCCTGTATGATGGCATTTCAAGATGTGGGTGGAATGTAGAGGAAAGTTGGCTCCCACACACTGACCCTCTTTTTATTTTATTTTATTTATTTTTAGCTTCGAGCTTTAGAGATTTGATATTACTCTGATGTGCTGGAGGAGCACCAAATCAACAGTGGTTACATGGTCTGACTCGTATTGCGCTTTAGAACCCTTAACTTGGGAGGTCGCCCATGGGACTGGTCTGGGGTCAGTGTGTGTTTGACAAGGCAGATCTTAAACATGGTTATGCAGTTATTCTAAAACAGAATGCTCACAACAGAAGTGAGGAGAGATTATGCTAAACTGTAATATTATCTACCTGTGCTTTCAGTCGGGCCGGCCGGTGGCTAACTTCAAGCAGCACAGCGCGCCAGTGACATCAGTAGAATGGAACCCTGTGGACTCCAGCGTGTTCGCCGCCTCTGGAGCGGACGACGTGGTCAGCCAATGGGACCTATCGGTAGAGTCATGTGATGTTGGTGCGAGGGCGGAGGGGGTGAAGGACCTGCCCCCCCAGCTGCTGTTCCTGCACCAGGGTCAGACAGAGGTCAAGGAAGTCCACTGGCACCCGCAGATACCTGGAGTGATGGTCTCTACTGCTCTGTCAGGCTTCAACGTGTTTAGGACCATCTCTGTATAGTTGTGTGTGTGTGAGAGAGGGTCTAAGTGTGTGTGCCTGTGTTTTTTATTTCTCAGTCCCCTCACTGCTCTGTTGGCATGCATTTACCATGTACTGTGCATGTATGTTATTCCTTCTGGCCTTCACAAGTAGCATGTGTACTAACATGTTCAAAGTAAAACACTTTACCAAATTACTGTTTTGGTGTATATTTTTTCTCAACCCAACAAAATGCCTGTTGGTTGACATGAAGGAATGAGATCATGAGTTAGTCATTTCCATTGATGTACACCCCCCTATGTCTTTATTTCTAGAGTGATGCTAATATTACATTTAGCTTTTAGATCAAAAGGGTTTAGTACAGTGTCACCTTTTATTTGAGGGTATTTGTATATTCAGCTGTGGAAAAAATGAAGAGACCACTGCAAAATTATCCGTTTCTCTGGTTTTACTATTTATAGGTATGTGTTTGGGTAAAAAAAAAATGTTTTATTCTATAATCTTCTGACAACATTTCTCCCAAATTCCAAATAAAAATATAATTTAGAGCATTTATTTGCAGAAATGACAACTGGTCAAAATAACAAAAAGATGCAGTGTTGTCAGACCTTGAATAATGCAAAGAAAACAAGTTCGTAATCATTTTTAAACACCATACTAATGTTTTAACTTAGGAATATTTGGTGGAATAACCCTGATTTTTAAATCACAGCTTTTATGTGTCTTGGCATGCTCTCCACCAGTCTTTCACATTGTTGGGTGACTTGATTCCACTCCTGGTGCAAAAATTCAAGCAGCTTGGCTTGTGACCGTCCATCTTCCTCTTGATCACATTCTTGATCTGGTGGTCCTCCATCCACACCTTGATTGACCTGGCTGTGTGGCATGGAGCATCGTCCTGGAAAAACCAATCCTCAGAAACCATTCCTCGCATCACCAATCCTCCACCAAGTTTCACAGTGGGTGCGAGACCAGGAGAGGCCTACAAGCCACAGTGTCTCGCACCCACTGTGAAATTTGGTGGAGGATCGGTGATGATCTGAGGGTGCTTCAGCAAGGCTGGAATCGGGCAGATTTGTCTTAGTGAAGGACGCACAAATCAAGCCACGTACAAGGTTGTCCTGGAAGAAAACTTGCTTCCTTCTGCTCTGACAATGTTCCCCAACTCTGATGATTGTTTTTTCCAGCAGGACAATGCTCCATGCCACACAGCCACGTCAATCAAGGTGTGGATGGAGGACCACCAGATCAAGACCCTGTCATGGCCAGCCCAATCTCCAGACCTGAAAACCTCTGGAATGTGATCAAGAGGAAGATGGATGGTCACAAGCCATCAAACAAAGCCGAGCTGCTTGAATTTTTGTGTCAAGAGTGGCATAAAGTCACCCAACATTAATGTGAAAGTCTGGTGGCTAGCATGCCAAGATGCATGAAAGCTGTGATTGAAAATCAGGGTTATTCCACCAAATATTGATTTCTGAACTATTCCTAAGTTAAAACATTAGTATTGTGTTTAAAAATTAATATGAACTTATTTTCTTGCATCATTCAAGGTCTGACAACACTGCATCTTTTTTGTTATTTTGACCAGTTATTTTCTGTAAGTAAATGCTCTAAATGACAATATTTGTATTTTGGGAGAAATGTTGTCAGTAGTTTATAGAATAAAACAAAAATGCTAATTTTATTCAAACACATACCTATAAATAGTGACACTGATAATTTTGCAGTGGTCTCTTAATTTTTTTCCAGAGCTGTATATGCACACAGTGGGCTTGTCCAAATACCCATACTAGCATACTACATACTTAAACTCCATGCTATTCACTCACCGTTGCATTCTATTTAGCATGTACCGTTTAGTAAAAAGTATGCAGTATGCCACAGCTGCAACTCAGTAGCGGCTCCTGATTGGCTGAGTAGGTGGGGCGGGGCAGAATGTGGGTGGATTTTTTCCAAATTCAACAGACATGCATTACATTAACCAGCCTGATAATAGTTCATTTCCAATTCGATTCATTTCTCTAAACTCCTGAATAAAATAGGAATGAGTTATAGGCCTACTCAGGCTGGTTATAGGAAGACTATCACATTTGACCTACACTGTAGTAGACCATATAGCTTATCTATCCTATTTAAGGACTGAAGACAAACTAATTTGGTTCCATTTCAACAAAGTGCTGTAACAGAAAATAATGAAATCAAACAGCCTAGTAGTACACACAAACGTTTAAAATTTTCAAATCAAAGGGCTATTGCACATAAGACGTGGACAGTCGGGTGCATGCAAATTCAGAACTGCTGGACAGCACCATAAACTGAAGTTGGGCTGAGGCTTGATCCATGAATGAAATAGATACAAAAACAATCCATATGTTCAAATCAAAAGGCCTGATTAATATGGCATCAATAACACAGCCACATACCAAGTCCCTGGTGCCGACACATTCACAAATCAAAAGGCCTGATTAATATGGCATCAATAACACAGCCACATACCAAGTCCCTGGTGCCTACACATTCACAAATCAAAAGGCCTGATTAATATGGCATCAATAACACAGCCACATACCAAGTCCCTGGTGCCTACACATTCGCAAATCAAAAGATGGTTTAGTATTTAAAAGCTCCGACGAAAGCCAAGAGAACAAGAAACACTTTTCAATTAGAAAACATAAATCCACGTAGTTTTTAAGGAGAAAAAAGACTAGTCTACGATGCGATACTCGTGATCATTGTAAGAACAAAAAGGGCATTTGAACACCACCGCAAACAACCTGGTCTCAGAGCATTTTGTAGTATTCTGTATTTAAAGCAGATACGCTCCATTTAGAACGATGTTACGTTTCGTATAGTATGTATTAATTTTTGGATGTCCATTACACATTTCATAGCTTACGAATTTGCAAAACGTATGATATCTTACGAATTCTAGCTAGGTGGCTAATATTAGCTGGGATGGGCGTTCGGGTTAACAGAAGCGTTACATAACATGCTAAGTAGTTGCAATGTAGCTCAAAAGTAGTTGAAAAGTTACTAGACGTTCACGTTATACGCCAACCCATCCTATCCACACGACCAACCACCCTCCTTTTGTTTTTGCCTGAAGTAACCATCTGTCTTATGTAACCATACCATACGTAACATACACTAAATGGAGTGTCCTGGATTAATATACAGAATAATATGAAATGCTCTACGACCAGGTTTCCGCAGAAGCTTGCTATTGGGCATCTTCTAAATTAATAATAGCCTAGTTTTGTTGAAAGAGAACTCGGGGCTTATCACTCGCAGCCTACCTCTTCCAATGCATTGTGGAAAAGTGTGCATCTAATTCTACTATATGAAGCGCCAAAATTAGCATAACATATTGGCATTTAAACCATACACGATTTAAGAAAATTCACATAATATAAAACGTTATATTGTCGCATAATCAGAATGCGTCATGCTGGACTGCATGGTTTCGCATGTGTGACTAATAATCATCCTTATTGATTATCAGCTGTTGTCAAAGCCGAAATGAATTTGACATCTGCACATTTAAAGTATACTCGATTTTTGAAACGTCACATACTGCAAAAAAAAAAATGCATACTCAAACATCTTATTACTAGTTGTGGAAAAAGTACCCAATAATAGAAAATGACTCAAGTAAAAGTGAAAGTCACCCAGTAAAATACTACTTGAGTAAAAGTCTAAAAGTATTTGATTTTAAATATACTTAAGTATGAAAAGTAAATGCAATTGCTAAAATGTACTTAAGAATCGAAAATAAAAGTAAAAGTATAAATAATTTCAAATGTCTTATATTAAGCAAAACAGACGGTACCATTTTATTTATTTATTTACTGATAGCCAGAGGCACACTCCAACACTCAACAGACAACATTTACAAACCAAGCATTTGCGTTTAGTGAGTCCGCCAGATCAGAGGTAGTATGATGACCAGGGATGTTCTCTTGATAAGTGTTTGAATTCGATCATTTTATTGTCCTGCCAAGCATTCAAAATGTAACGAGATGTAACAACAACAAAACATGTAAAAAACATATAAATACTAAAGTACAGATACCCCAAAAAACGACTTTAAAGTATTTTTACTTAAGTACTTTAGACCACTGCCTATTAGGACACAAGTATGAGTATTCTGACATGACCACTAACTACATCAAGCTTGTGACTACAAACTTCTTGGATGCATAGACCCTTTTCCAGTACGCGACACACTGACGTCATGCACAGATGCGAGCTACTCTTGGCGGCAGTAAGAAAGCCATTGCCATCTGCCCATTCGACATACCCTAGATTTACGTTTTTATTACTTACAAACAAAATAACTTTTTGGGGTTCTCATACGCTTACAATTATGTTTTGATTCTTGCTTGAACAGTCGTTAAGATTATATTTGGTTTGGGATTTTTGCAAAATAACTAATTTTGGATGAAGCAGTTATCAAGAATGCTTACACTCGTTGATATAGGCTGTAGCAAAAAGCTAGCCGAAATATCAATTTTACTGGTTGAAGTATAATGCAGTGGATTTGCGATGATGACACAAACATTATATTAAGAAGGACATTCATACGAGCCTTAAAATCCAATCATAATCCAAAAGTAGTGTGAAAGGTAGTAGTAGTGTAAACTACATGTAAATAGGCGTTTGTTTTTGCTGGTGTTCGATAAGAACTCCCCCTTGTTCTGCCACCAACTTGCACAGCTTGCGCACAGCGCACTCATGCGGCAATATTTGTAAACACAGCTTGTTTTGGTTGTGTTTCAGGTGCTGTTTCTCCAATAGGAAGTGAATGGTGAATAATGTACTGTCATTTGAGACACTTTTATCGTAAGTTAAAGTGTTTGTGAACACCTACATGAATAAGAATGCTACCATGATTATAGATAATCATAAATGATGTGTGAATGGTGAATGAGAAAGTTAGAGGGATGAAGATCATACCCCCACCAAAAAATGCTCATATCCCCCATTATTGGTAATGGTGACAGGTTTGCATGCTTTGTTGGAGCCTAACTTTCACACTCATTATTCATGAATGATTTTTGTTAATCATGGTGTTATCAGGATTGATTTAGAAGTGTTCAGAAACATTGTATCTACTCACTTAGAAAATGGCTCAAGTCATCATTCAGTTTCTATTGGGCAAAACAAAAACAAAACAAACTGCAATGCTTGACATCTACAAATGGGGAGGAGGGAGTGGGGGGGGGGGACTAGATCTAAAGTGCTTTCGTTTCTAAACAGTAAAATACCCTCAAATAAAAAGGTGACATCTCATATGAAACATTATCTCATATCCAAAATGCTGGAGAATATAGCCACATTTTAAAGGTTGGCATCTCTGTCGAAATACAGACGTAGTAGAGTGTATTATCGCATTAATATTCCTGCCATCTTTCCACATAAAGTTAATGAGTACACTGACACAAGGAAACACTTTGCTGAAACATTACGCTGTAAGGAAATATGTTTATTGAAGTAACCAGCATATCCAAGAGGATCCATCACGAGATAAAGAACATGTCCAGAGACAATTATTTCCAGACCTCCTCCTCTTCTCCCTACAACATTACTTGTAAGGGGAAAGGGGGATAGTCAGTTGTGCACCTGAATGCATATAACTGAAATGTGTCTTCCGCATTTAACCCAACCCCCTTGTACAATGTTGGTCCAAAAGAAGCATTAAATATAAGGTCATATATGCTTTCCAACTGAAATTCAAAACATGAGATGAAGCACATCAATTTCAGAGATTGTCAGTGGTTGTTAAAAACAAAACTAAGAACTTTTGTAATTGACTACACAGGCTAAATGCATTCAAATAAAAATAGGCCTACATTGGATGTAATTTAGGTCAGAAAAATTCTGACTTGAGAAATTAAATATTGGAATGAGAACAGTTCACAGTTTAAAAAAAATAGGAATGATAGATTTATGTCATGAAAACACCATAGATATTAAAGCTCTAAATAAGAGGAATTTTTTTTAAATGAGGTATCCATAAACAGAGTAGGGTTGTTCCATGAAATTAGTTGCTTTTGCATCCTTTGATATTTTAAGTAGAAATTGTGCACCAATATTGGATTTAAAAGCCTGTTATATTAAAATTAAGTAGACCACATGGATAATTCTATAAATCAGATTTTTTTAATGAATATAATTCAGCATTGACATGTCCCTCTGTGCATTGACTTCTCAGAAGATTTTAATCCACTTCACCCCAAAATTGTAAAACCCTAGTTATTCTGTTGCTTATTCTGAGTCATTTCTGAAGATAATTTATTTCTTAAGTTTAGTGATTCATTAAGGTAATTTTTTTTTACAAATATTTTTAAAAAATAAAGAAAAGTCACTAATTTTAAGGTCAACCCTGTTACGTGAACTTGTCTTAATAACGTAAAACGATTCATTTTTAAATATTTTTTTCAAATAAACCAATAGTCAAATCATAGTGTAAATGCAGGTGAGCTGGTTCTACTCTTTTAGGCCATTTTCTGGTGTTTTGTGGTGAAAAACTGAGTGGGTCGAGCTTTAACTCGTCAACCCTGCTACAGGCTAATAACGTTTAACTTAATAAAATGTTTTGAACCTTGCATTCAATTGCCCCTCCCTGTTGCACGCAACAAGCTTCCATTCCCCCTGTCACAAGGTGATTTATGGCTGATTTAAGATGAAATCATTAACCCTGTTACAGTCAACACTTACTTTATTTGGCAGTTATAGTATATTGAGATGGGAAAACATGTTTTATTAAGTTGAAAATGTGCTCATCATTACAGAATGTTAAAATTAGGTGAAATATATATATTTTTTAACCAAGTTACACTACCTTAGAAGGACTAATTTCGTGGAACAACCCAGTGGCATTTAACAATAAAATCACTCAGGAAAAAAACAAACACTTTCCATGCATTAGGTGGAGAAACAGGTGGCAAAGAAATCTATATTTGTCCTAAAAAGGCTGATTCATTTAGTTTGTTTCTAAAGAGCATTAAGATGCAATGCAAAACAGACAAAGCAATTTGCTCTGAGCCATACATGATATGAAAATACAACATAAAGAAGGAAGACATGGCTATGGTGAGTTAAAGCACAGGGATATGAACAACGACTCCCTTTAAGGCACCTTCAGCATAAGATACTAGTCTTTCTGTATCATATGCGCTTTCGCTTAAGAAACACCCTTGACCTGGTAAAAACTAAAACATGTTAGTTAAAACATTTCAATTTGCCTTAATCATTGTCATTTAAAAAAACTGTCATTATCTTTTACTGAGCACTGATTTAACAGTAAATCTTCCAGTTTCTTGAAATGAATTAAAGTGCTGCAAACTAGGCTATTTATTCACTTAAAACCTGCTTGGCCTAAAACAATACTAGGCTATTCTTTGTATTTTCAATTGAGACATAATAAATTGAAGTACAGTGTCTGTTAAAAATGTAGCATTTCAAATCTGATGTCAATACATAGGTGGCTATTTCATAGGTCAAATTTTTCTGTCCATCAATTGGAGCTTATAAGATTGATTCAATGAAAACGGATTCCTGTAGTAACTGTTTACTAACTGCATGTCTATGACTGAGGATCCAAAGGAGTAATTTGGTCCCAAAAACATTTCAACAGAGACTCTTCAAATATCCAGTTCTTCTGAAATACTTAGCTTTGGTTAAACCTCCCTTTTGAATGATAATTTGCAGAACAATGCATAGAGGAAGTAAACTGTACATAGTTCACAACCAACGAGGAACCATTTTATCCTCTCATTGATTGACGTAAGATGCCCCATAGCACTCTTATAGGCCGATTTCATCATCAAACTCATCTTCAAATGTGTAGCCCCGTCCATTGTCTCCCCCTTCCTCCTCCTCCTCCTCCTCGGAATCAGTCTCTGAGTGACAGTTGTCAACCCTCCTCCTGTCCAATGGGGTGACACCCTCATACCCTGAGCTGTGTGAGGAGGCGGGACTGGAAGGTGAATCCACCTTGTGGTTGGTGGGCTGTACCTCTATTCCCACGATTGGCAAGCTGATGACGTTGTTCCCTCTCTCTCGATCTTCCTCGGTGGGACTCACATACTCTTCCTCAACATCTAACCCCTGACCTTCCTCCTCTGACACTTGGCGAATGATCTCCTCTCGTTTGTCGCTGAATCTCACCTTCGGCCTCTGGCCTTTGGCCTTGATCCCTCCAGTCCCCTCTATTATCCTTCCTTGTCCCACCTCATCTCCCTCGATCTCTAAAAGCTTCTTCTCATTCAGCTCGTTCCTTATGCTGACAGACTGATCCTCCGCCGCCATTTTAAAATTCTCCACTTCAACGACAAGACTTTTGCTTGGACTGGAGACGTCTTCCTCATTAGCGCGAGTCCTAGTCCAATCAGAGTTCAGCCCCAGTCCATCCATCACCCCCAGCACGTCACCCATGATGGATGGGCCCAGGTCGAAATCCATATCGAGTGTGAAAGACGACACCGACTCAGAATGCTGAAGCTCACTGTTCAGTGGGCTTCCGAAGCCATCCGTGACATCATCAGTGTGGTTAAGTGGCGTCTCGGAATCAACGGGCGCCATTGAGTCGTTTGTTGCCGTGGCACCCGGAGACCCAGGGTCAGGGCTGGGGCCGACGGTAGCCAGGAAGGAGGTGTCACCGAAAGCATCTCCTCCCCTCCCGATGTGCATAGTGTGGCGGAAGTCCCCCAGCGGAGCTGAGATCATGGTGGGGTCCAGGCGAGGCGCCTTGTGGGCCGACTTGTGGAGTGGCATGACAGCTGAGAGAGGGAGAAAGAATTATGGAGAAAGGAGGCAAGAGGGAGAGAAGATGGGGTACAGAGGGAGATGGGGTACAAAAGAAGGTGAGAGAAAAGTGGGTGAGAAGAGAGGGTGAGAAAAAATGAAAGAGTGACAGAAATAAAGAAAGAGGCCAGAGACGGGAAGAAAAGAAAACCAGTTGGGTGAAACACATCAAGCAGAAACACTTCTATGCATCAGAAAACAAAATGGCAGACTAAATGAAACTACTAACGACCTACCTTGATGTTCTTACTTTGACGTGATTTATTTATGCGGACACTGAGCCAAGTTCAGTCAGTGTGAGACAAATATCAACTCAATAAACCTATTTAGAAGACACATAACAGAAATAAAATACCTTCACAAAAAGGTATTTTGCCAGTATATAAACCTACAGTGAACAGAGAAGTCCATTCTAGGCTGTCAACATAGATAACAGAGAGAAAGTGAATATGAGGGGCCTGAGCCAAGCTGTCACTGAGGGGCCATTTCCCTTGATTAGTGTCACTGTAGGGGAGACTTCTATGGTCTTATATACAGTGACCTGTCATGACAGGCCTACATGAAAACATTGCTGTTGTGCAAGAGAGTGTGAGAAACCAACGAGTCGTTTGGCATTGATAGTTATGCCAAGGCCATGCTGGGACTTGCAAGTGAAACATACTTCTGCCTGGATTCCTTCCCTCGGGGTAGGAGACATTAAAGCCATAGACAAACACTATATAGGGCAATACTAAAAGCAATTACAATGATTCACTATTGCATTGAATTGAAAACTATATTGAAAATGGACTCAACCCGGTGTTACTGAGCTTTTAAAAACAATGAGGTAGCCTACATTTAAAAAGCAGTCTGACATTACTGTCATTAGTTTACTATTTACCAATAACTTCCAGAGGATGAAACAGTAAGCGGTTGAAAGTTAATTAGTCCCCATGTGCGTCCCCTTCTCCTTGCAGGTGATATGCCTAATCAAAGCAAAATCAACAACTCCTCATAAAACTGATCGCTTTTATGCGGCAAGGCAGGCTACATTATGTCAAACTTACTGCCAGCCATAGCTCGGGACCCCATTTCAACAAATAATAATGTCTGCTTATTGAACTCTAAAACGTATCATATAGATTGTCCAGGAGTACTAGTCTATGGAAGGCCATAATGAGTGATGTCGATGGGGAGGGAGGAAAGGGGACAAAACTTGCGCTCCGCCGATCAAGTTTCTGAGGGGAGTGTTTCCAAAGCAGAAAAAGTATGGAAAACTTACTTTGATTACGCTCGTGTTTCTCTTCCTCCCGCCTCACTATCCCTCTTTTCATCGGGCTTTTCTTCTTTATCCTTTATTCTGGCTTCTTCTCGCTCTTTCCCAGCGTCGTTCGTCCCTTTCTAATATTTCTTTTTCTAAGGGATTGGCAAGGAAGTGACGCGATATTTTATTAGGGAGTGTTTTATGGAGGGAGAATGACGGGGTCTAGGGTCCACATCAAGTGCACACATGATCAAACAATCAACAACTAAATGTTTTTGATACAAGGTTACAAGTATGTAGCATAAGGGGCTCCCGAGTGACGCAGCGGTCTAAGGCACTACATCTCAGTGCAAGAGGCGTCACTACAGTAACCTGGTTCGAATCCAGGCTGTATCACATGCGGCCGTGATTGGGAGTCCCAGCGTCGTCCGGGCTTGGCCGGCGTGGGCCGTAATTGTAAATAAGAATTTGTTCTTAACTGACTTGCTTAGTTAAATAAAATACAAATAATTAAGCTACATTAATGAGATGTCTTCTCTCTCTCTCTCCTTCAGCCAACTCCCTTAAAGCTGAGGGTGGCAGTCAGAGAGGTTGGTGTCATTCCTTTACATGATAGAAACTTAGCTAATTACTATGGGTGTAAGAAATTGGCTACAATTCCTCCCTTTCGGGAATGCTGTCAGGCAAGTCGTCATACTCAACCACTGAGCAGCACAACATGCTTTGTCCTACAGCGCACTGCCTGTGGTGTTTAACACTCAGTTCCTCTTCGCTAATTTTGGTCAGTCCCGCTATTATCCTTCTTGAAAGGGGACTTTGAGGAAATCCTGGATCTAGGTAATCAGAATGCTGACCGCTGCTGTAGGAAGACCTTCCGCTTGTTGTGGGACAAGATAAACTATCTCTGAGCTGCCTCCCCATTCAGCGCCATCTCATACTTCAGGGAATCACAGAATGGTGAGGCATGGAAGTGACTCACTGTTTTGTGGGATATCGTCACCCAAGGTTTACGTAGCTGTGGGATGACGTGTCCAAAGGTTAAATTGAATGGCACACCGTGGGAATAGAATTCAATCAGGGGGGGTGTCTTCTACTACTGTGAGGATTGAAAATATGCTTGGCCTATCATGAGGGTGTCTGTGTATGTTAAAAGCAACATTTTGCAACATATGATGTGACTAGCGGAAAGGCTGTGGCTGGCCTTGAGGTATAGGCAGTTATCATGAGTTGTGGGAGACACGTACAACACGTAGGCAGTTAAACAGACTGTATTTTGTTAGAACTCAAACTTAGCAGTAACAAGAACCAGATGTGAGATAACGGTATTTAGGGGATGAGCGCATAGATATTCTACCCAGCAACAACTACACCTGCCAATGGGAGCGCCCGGGGGCTGGGACCAGTTGGGGCACCAACAATCAACATAGATTGAGTACATTTAAACCACACTTGATCTCTACTCTGACAGGCCAGCTCAGAAGCAGGAACTACTACTGTCAGAGTATTTAAAGAAGATATCTTTAGGGTGTTGGCCAGTTCTCTGTTTGCCCTGCGTGGTGTTACAGCTGACGCGTATATATGAAAATTACATTTCGTAACCGGCCGCGACCGGGAGGTCCGTGGGGCGAAGCACAAGGGAGGGCTTGGTCGGTAGGGATGTCCTTGTCTCATCGCGCACCAGCGACTCCTGTGGTGGGCCGGGCGCAGTACGCGCTAGCCAAGGTTGCCAGTGCACGGTGTACCCTCCGACACATTGGTGCGGCTGGCTTCCGGGTTGGATGCGCGCTGTGTTAAGAAGCAGGACGGCTGGTTGGGTTGTGTATCGGAGGACGCATGACTTTCAACCTTCGTCTCTCCCGAGCCCCTACGGGAGTTGTAGCGATGAGACAAGATAGTAGCTACTACAACAATTGGATACCACGAAATTGGGGAGAAAAAGGGGTAAAAATTCAAATAAAATAAAAAATTTAAAAAGTCCCAAATACAACCCCTGGATGAACCAGTAGACTAACAGAAACCAGTGAAGGTGCTTGTGGTCACACTGATGAGTGCCTATGGGAATGTTACATTTTTTAAAATTTAAAATGTATTTTACTTAATTTAAATATTAATATAGGATACTGCATCTAAGTCCTTGCTCTCTGTCTCTCTGTAAGATATCCTCCTTTGCTGACCATTTGTGTGCGTGTGTGTATGAGTGCGTGCATGTGTTTTGCGAAGACACTGCCTAGGGTTGTGAGTCTATGAAAATACATACATCCTACAGCAGTCGAGGTGCAGGGCAGGAAATAGAGGGAACAGGGGAACAGCAAGGTACAATTAGGTACAAATGTACGTATGTTTATTACGCCATATTACTCACCTCTCCCGGGCTCTATTCTGTTTGCCAAACATCACCTCAGAAATAGAATAGAGCCAGGTGGGAAATCAGAATCTGCTCAGTAATAAAAATATATAATTATTTGCTCTTATCTGACAGAAGTTGGACTTCTGTCTCGGGTGACATGACCTAGCCATTAGCCAAATAATGTTTAAAATGAAAGCCATGGGATTAGTGGCCCATATAAACTTCTTTTTTTTAAATTGTGTCTGCTGTTTAGTTCAATGCCACAAGAGGACGCTATTAATCTTTTATAGTGCTTGATTCCACCCGATTGTATTTTCTACTATCACTGTAAATCAACTATTAAGGTTCATTAGTCAATGCATTTAAGACACTACAACATAGTATCAATATGTCTGATAAAACAGTGTCGGTTACGCATCAGTCATAATTTTTCTATGTCTGTCCTTACATTGTTCATATATGGCTCCGTAGACGGGCTCATCGCTATTAAGACACCGACGTCTTGCTCCCAGACAAATTAAACAACTTCTTTGCTCGCTTTGAGGACAATACAGTGCCAGGGACACAGCCCGCTACCAAAACATGTGGGCTCTCCTTCACCGCAGCCAACGTGAGTAAAACATTTAAACGTGTTAAACCTCGCAAGACTGCCGGCCCAGATAGCATCCCTAGCCGCGTCCTCAGAGCATGCGCAGACCAGCTGGCTGGTGTGTTTACGGACATATTCAATCAATCCCTATCCCAGTCTGCTGTTCCCACATGCTTCAAGAGGGCCACCATTGTTCCTGTTCCCAAGAAAGCTAAGGTAACTGAGATAAACGACTATCGCCCCGTAGCACTCACTTCCTTCATCATGAAGTGCTTCGAGAGACTAGTCAAGGACCATATCACCTCCACCCTACCTGACACCCTAGACCCACTCCAATGTGCTTACCACCCCAATAGATCCACAGACGACGCAATCACACTGCACACTGCCCTAACCCATTTGGACAAGAGGAATACCTATGTAAGAATGCTGTTCATTGATTACAGCGGACAAGATTATGAATGGCGAGTTCCTAACGAGTTTGGGAAGCTAAGCTAGAGCTCTGTGAGACATTCGCAGCGATGGGGGTAGATGTTTTCATCAAGAGAGACCTTTAGAAAATATGCACATTTTCTCTAACACTAAACATATAAAGATGCATTTCACAGTTACAAGGAAGGTGGAGTCTTATAGTAAGTAGTTTTATAACTTGATTATTCTGTATTTAGAAAGCATATAAGTCCTTTTTAGCCTTCATACAGTTTTGTTGAATAGGAAATACATCACATAAAATATGTAATATGTTTATCATATTTGTACTGTGTTCTTGAGCTTGTGTCCTCAAAAGTGACTACACCTCAGCAATTTACAGCTGTTTTGAGATTTAAATATATCTTTGAATATGCAGAACTACTAGTTATTGTTTATGGCCCTCTCATGATAAATAATTACTTTTGGGGCTTACATAACTTTTTCTGATTGATTTAGTTACATTTAACTGGTTAAAGACATGTTCTCAAAACGTTCAGAGAACATTAAGAAACAACAATCTTCTGTGGGAATTTGTACTTCAGCATAAGGTTTTGTGCAGGCTTCCTCATGTTTTTAGAACATTAAGAAAATGTTAAAACCACAAAAACCACAAGAAAACATTAGTAACGTTCAAAGAAAGTTCTAAGAATACTATTTAAAAAGAACGGAAGTGAACATTTTGCCTGTTCTGGGAACTTACATTTTTAGTTTGCAGGGAGGTTCTGAGAACGTTTTACTATGGCTCCCTGGAAGTTTTCGTAGGAGGTTTTATTAACATTCTGAGAATGTAAATTAGAGGCTATTTGGATGTTTTTGAAGAACATTAAAACTTTCACAGATTTTCTTTTTCATAGGGCAACCAACTCATCATCAGCATCTGGCTCTGAGGCACATTCCTCTGAGACAAGGCCATAACTCAAACTATTCAATAAAATTTACATCGTTACCCAGTACGGGTTGTCATCCCTGGACAATCCCATATCTCAGACCCTTTTCAGGTGTCCCAACTTTTCTTTTTATAAAAAATGTATTAATTCAGGTTACAAGAGCAGAGACTCAATGACAATCGCTGAATGTCATTACACTTTTTGGTGTTTTGTAACAGATTCATCAAATTGCGTGAGTGCACAGTGCATTGTTTCGATGCTTGAGTGGATGAACATGCGCAGGTAGCCTACTTTGTTAAGTAATTTGTTTGACAATAAAGATGAAAACTTAATGACTGGTTGTGTTCATGCTAAATAAAAAACAGGCAGTTAAATATCATGTCTTTACTATTAGGCCCATACATTTTTTGGGGTGTGCACACATTGGAGGTCCCATGAAAAAAATAGAGACCCCCGAATGTCACAGTATAATTTGCCCTCTGCGAACAATGTTGCTATGACCCAAGTCAAATATTCAAATTGAACTGGCTGTATGTAGACCAGAGTTTAGAACAGGGATGGGCAACTGGCAGCCCCCTTTTGTAGGCCCATGTATCAAGGACTAGGAAAGGCCCCATGGGCTAATGGCCCAGTGCACTACTTTTAGACTCCAACCACCATAGACTATTTTTTCTGCTGCCGCACTGCAAGTGGTACCGGTGCATCAAGTCTGACACCAACAGGCTCTTGAACAGCTTCTATCCCCAAGCAATATGATTGATAAATAGATAACAAACTTGCTTCATGGACTATCTGAGTTAACCTTGTAACTTTACACACAAGAGAAACTTTATTGTCTCTATGTACATTCACAGGACCCTACACACTAACACACACAGTCACTCCAACACACTCACAAATACTCACTCCATCATTTGCTTGCTCACACATATGCACAGACATTTATACCGACTCCACACACTTGCACACTCACTCACATACAAACTGCTGCTACTCTGTTTATCTTATATCATGGTGCCTAGACCCCTTACCCTTTTACACATCTACCTCCATCACTCCAGTATCCCTGCACATTGTAAATATGTTATTGGAACTGACTTTTAAAAATATTCCCTGTATATAGTATATTTACTTACTTATTTTTTGTGTATTTCATATTTCTTATTCTTATTTCTTGTGTGTTTAAAAAAAAACATTGTTATTGATTATTGCATTGTTGGGTTTTGAGTTTTGAGTTTGCATGAAAGGCATTTTACCATACTTGTGCATGTGACATTAAAACGTATAACTTTAGAGAGAATTTTTTGTTATTAATACTTTTTTACTTTCAGATTTTTCAGGGGGCACCCTCAGCATACCTACTTCCCACGGCTATATGCAGATCAATTTCCCAAAACGTAATAATTATTATTTATTTGTAATTCAGGAACTCTGTCGGGGTCTTGAATGATTATTTAGAGTTATAATAGTAGAATACTCAAGGTGCAATTTCGAAATTTGGTTGTGGATCAGCAGTTTTTCTCTTGTTATGTCAGTCACTACACAGTCACTCAATTAGCTCATGTAAGATACAATTTTTTAGATTGGTAAATTATTAGAGCCAGCTATCTAAACTTGAAGTAATCATGGTCGAATTACGACTGGGGGGCCACCCACTCTCACTTAGGGCCCCCAAAAGGCTATGGCCGGCTCTGAGTTCACGTGTGGGTATGGACAAAGACCAGCAAGCTACTGCGGTCCCTCCTGATGAGTTCAGATTTTTTTGTGGCCCCCACCCCCATCAAAGTTGCCCATCCCTGGTTGAGACTATTATCACATTCACCTTGCTTGACAGTTATGTGGTGGAGGATGAAGTGTCTTAAATATATATATATATATATATTACTTATAACAGCTTTTCACCAGCAGGGAGAGTAAAAACATGTTTTATTCAATATTATTCTGCAACATCAAGGGTTACGGTGTTTAACAGCAATAACTTTATTATGCAAGTGTAGAAGCAATAGTAGTAGCAATAGAGAAGGCAAAACTTACTTTGAAATCTAGGAACAAAGTTGTTAAGTATTTTACTCCAATGAAAGGAGGCGAGGCAAAGGAAACGGAAGGCGAGGCATACGTTCCATATCTAATACAACTGCCATTTTGTTTTTCAGTTGAAGATCCAATGCAGCTACGGTTGTTCTTGTGAAAATGGCTTTATTCGACGTTTAGATATTGCTTTTAGTGTGGTTTTTGTTCTTAAATTGAAAGACTGTCTTGTTGAGAAGTAGCGGATGGTAGAGTAAAAGACCGAAGGACCAACTTTCCTTGTATATTGTGATTTAATTGTTCTTGTTTACGTTAGGGTCTTCTGGCCTACGACGTTCTATTAGATTGGTACTGTAGCTAGCTAGTTATCTCGGTGGCAAAATGGCGGCGAATACGACCCAGACAGCTCCAGCTGCTAACTGGTAAGACCTAAAATTATCAAGTTAAACATATGGAGCTTTCGAAAATGTTCTCACTTTATTTTGACCTGTATTCTAGCTAGACATTGACATTTAACGTTCGAAGAAAGCCTGCGATTCGCAGAGTTCGTCTCGTTCCGTTAGTTAACGTAGCTAACGCTAACTAGCGAGTAAATTAACGTTAGCTAACTCCTACTTTCCTGCAGCTTCGTATCGGCTGGCCTTCTCTACTAACAACACCACCAACTATATAGTACGTAGTTATGATAGACATGGTAATTAGCTAACTGGGTCACAGTACAGTAACCTAGTAACATCCATCCAATACTCTCACCAAGTTAACGTTATCTTCCTGGCCGGATCACAACAAATTCTAGTATCAACACGATTTTCATGTCTACGATGGGTCACCAAGAACTGGTGTAATATGGCTAATGGGTTGATTCCGGACCGGGCAGTTGTGCTTCTCTCTCAAGGCTTGGGCAGTATTGTCTAACTTGACATTGAATCACTTCTATAAGATTTGGAAATGGCCTAGCTAGTTGTCAGCAAGGTTACTGTCTCTTAAATATAGGCAGGGCCAGGCGATGACTGTTTTATTTTGTACTAGCATGGGTTATTGCTATTCTTCATGTGGAGTCAAAGCGCTCTTATTTTGAGATTCGCTCAACATACCCTCTGCTAACAGAGACCACCAATGAGAATGTCCCATTTTATTTAGGGGCCACAGAAATAGCAGGCTTTGAATTTTATGTGTGTAGCGGGGCCATGCTCAAGCAGCTGAGATGCTCATTCAACAGGTTACCTTCCTAAAATGTATTCATATACACAAAGCAAAAATATGAACGCAACATGTAAAGTGTTGGTTTCATGAACTAAAATAAAAGATTCCAGAAATGTTCCGTATGCGCATGAAGCTTATTTATCTAAAATGTGCAAAAATTACATATGTTAGGCATCATTTTGCCTTTGCCAAGATAATCCATCCACCTGACAGGTATGGCATATCAAGAAGATGATTATCAAGAAGCTGATTAAACAGCATGATCATTACACAGGTGCACCTTGTGTTGGGGACAATAAAGGGTGACTCTAAAATGTGCAGTTTTGTCACACAACACAATACCACAGATGTGTCAAGTTTGGAGGGAATGTCCAACAGAGCTGTTTCCAGAGAAGGTCATGTTTATTTCTTTACCATAAGCCACCTCCAATGTCGTTTTAGAGAATTTGACAGTAAGTCCAACGGCCTCACAAACGCACACCACGTGTAACCACGCCAGCCCAGGCTCTCCGCGTCCGGCTTCTTCGTCTGCAGTATCGTCTGAGAACAGCCATCCGGACCGCTGATGAAACTGGGCTTGCACAAACTGTCAGAAACCATGTCAGGGAAGCGCATCTTCTTTTATGGTGTCATTTGGGCAAGTGATTTGCTGGTGTCAGCGTTGTGGACATAGTGCCCCATGGTAGTGGTGGAGTTGTGGTATGGGCAGGCATAAGCTACGGACAACGAGCACAATTGCTTTTTATCGATGGCTGTTTCGATGCACAGAGATACCATGACGATATCCTGAGGCCCATTGTTGTGCCATTCATCTGCCGCCATCACCTCATGTTTCAGTATGATAATGCTCAGCCCCATGTCGCAGGGGTCAATACACAATTCCTGGAAGCTGAAAATGTCCCAGTTCTTCCATTGCCTGTATACTCACCAGACATGTCACCCATTGAGCATATTTGGGATGCTCTGGGTCGACGTGTATTACCGCGTGTTCCGGTCCCAGCCAATATACAGCGACTTCGCACAGCCATTGAAGAGGAGTGGGACAACATTCCACAGGCCACAATCACAGATCAACTCTCTGCAAAGGAGATGTGTTGTGCTGCATGAGGCAAATAGCGGGCACACCAGATACTGACTGGTTTTCTGATCCATTACTTTTTTAAAGGTGTCTCTGACTCAACAGATGCATATCTGTATTCCCAGTCATGTGAAATCCATAGATTAGGACCTAATACATTTATTTAGTTTTAGCTGCTGGGTTCCGTTTTAGCTCGTGGTGTTCTCAATTTTTATTAATCATCTGGGAAATGGGATGCAACCAGAAAAGTTGCATCTATATGCAGATAGTCATACAGTACCAGTCAAAAGTTTGGACACACCTACACATTCAAGGGTTTTTCTTTATTTTTACTATTTTCTACAGTGATGAATAATAGTGAAGACATCAACTGTGAAATAACACATGTGAAATCATGTAGTAATCAAAATATATTTTGTTTGTCTTTATCGAAGTAGCCACCCTTTGCCTTGATGACGGCATTGCACACTCTTGACATTCTCTTAACCAGCGGTTACCACACCCGGCCTGCTAGGTGGTTGCTACTTAGTCCCCAGGACATTTACAGTATTTGGCAAGACTGCCTTCTCGTCTTGTGCACCAGAGGCATGGAATAGTCTACAATCCATGCTTCATCTAGATAAGTTAGTGCCACTGAATTAATTTTACATTTTGAAGGGAGTCTTGTTACAGAGGAGTGTAAATGTATTTTAAAGCTGGATCATGTTGTGTTGTATATTTTAATTTTGTAATGTATTGATTGTTGCTGCTGCCTTGGCCAGGACTCTGGGTCTCAATGGGCTTTTCCTGGTAAAATAAAAAATATTTCCTTTATGAACTGTAACTCAGTAAAAGCTTTGAAATTGTTGCATTTATATTTTTATTCAGTGTAGTTACACATTTCCAAAAATAATCAATCTTGAGTAAAGAATTGGTGTGCTGTAATTATTGCTGGTTTGGTGGTAGTATCTTCCAAGTTAACACACCTGAAACTTGGTCGTGTTAAATGTATCAGACATTTGTTTGGTTTCCGTACTAACTGACTGACAGTCACGTGTCTCCTGTCTGTTGTAGGTCGTATGGTGCAGCAGCAGGTCCAGAGGGCCAGACAGTCTCGGAAAACCCAGAGTGGGAGAAGGCCAGACAGGCACTGGCCTCCATCAGCAAGACCCAGAGCGCCACCAAGACCGCTCAGGCCAACCGGACCACAGCACAGGTGTGTGTTTGCTTATGTGTCTGTTTTTTTGCTTATCGGATGCTTTTGTTCACTTACTGTAAGGCACATTACCTACGATAATGAAGTGAAATTCTGCTTATGAAGGGGTTTCATGTCTGGCAGATGGATGGCAGTTTTATTCGTCTAATTCAGGGGTTCCTAAACTGTTTTGGCCCGCGACCCCATTTTGATATATATAAAAATGCGACCCAACCATGTAAAAAAAAGTTGCCATCAACGGCATATGTTCACTTTTTAAATTGGGGCTATGACAGTCTATTACAAGACAGTCTGACAGTACTTTTGACTAGGGATGCCCAATATATTGGTGAACATATCGGAATCAGATGTTATTAGTTAAAAATGCCAACATCGGTATCGGCTCGATGTCTAGTTTAACGGCGATGTGCAAAACCAATGTCAAAGCTGATGCGCATACCTATATAACGTAGGTACATAATGACGCCACGTAATGTTTTGCACTACACGTTCAACACAGCATTCCTAACCTAGCCAACAATGTCTGCTGGTGTGGCTTGAGCAGTCAACAAGTAGAGCAGTCATTTGAAAGAGTAAGAACATTTCAGAGAGAACTCAAAGGCGAAATCCATTTACGCCAAGATAATGTAATTCAGTGCCCTTGACAATCAACTGTTCTCTGTCGTGGCTGATGTTGGCTTTCGCCGTTTGGTTGAGCACCAGTACACATGTTGCCCTACCGGAGTTACCCAGTAATGGCGTCACTGCTATTAGCTTCACGACGTACTATTGAACTCAGTTTGGGTCTTTTTGTGTCAAAAAAGATGCACGTCAAATAACACTATTTGACTTGTCAAATAAGCTTGTTGACAACTTGGAGTCATGCAATGATATGGTGTGTGGTCCACCCACTACAACTCGGGAAACCATGCAGTTTATTAGGCTACAGATGAAGTAAATTATGAAAGTGCACGCTGTGAGCTTGATTCTCCTTTACAGTCAATATCGAGGTTATTATTCTGGTGACATGATCGATTGCTTGACTGCCGTTTGATAAATACAAATATCCATTTTTTTTTTTTTTTAATTCACCATTATTTAACCAGGTAGGCAAGTTGAGAACAAGTTCTCATTTACAATTGCGACATGGCAATAATGTAGACTATCCTACCTGCACAGCCTACCTGCAACTGTATCTGCAAGCTGTTGGCTAGAGTGCATGTGCCAAGACCAGAATAGGAAAATGTGCTATTTAACGCAACAGTTTGTGACAAAACTATCGGTGGAGTTGAAAATTCTATGGAAACACACTGAACGTTTCATTTTTATTAGATATATAAAAACTTAAGCGAAAAATTACATTTTGTGTGCACTATGTCATAAAGCACAGATTTCTCCAACAAGCCCGTTTGGTGGAAACACACCACTGGAGGGAAAATGTGCATATTTTCTTTGTGGATTCTAGAATATGCGCATTAAAATATGTTGCCAATTGGATGGAAATCTAACTAGTGATGTGCTTTTTCCTCCAGTCTGATTTGGTGACTGTTGGTCCATTCTCTTATAATGAGTTCTGCGCATTGTAGAGTGAAACCGAATACACATATATGTTCCTGAGGTTTCTGTTTCAGTGATGGGGCCATAATATTTTGTAGCTTAAACCATTCCAAAAGAGAGCCATATTTATAGTCAAAAGACCTGAAGCCGCTCGGTTTCTTACAACCCCATTTAGCAGCTACTGAATGTTGCTGACATTACCCCAGTTCTATGAACCAAGCACTTTTTTTTTTTACTTGAAAGTTTCTCCCGTGACCCCATTTTTAAATGAAATGCTTGTCTAGTTGTTGCAATTATTGACATAGTAACAGTGCCTTTTTTTTAAAGCTGGGTGGACACTACACGACTTTCAAAGTCCTAACATCGCCGAGCCTCTAACATTAAATGACTGTCTTTCCTGTGGGTTTTTTTTCTTGCCAATGTAGTGGTGCGCACACTAAACGATGTGGCACAGACGGAGTCACACACTACAAGATTGTTGACCCGGTCGTGAGGATTCTCCGTACCATGCTGTCTTTCCAAAATAACAATGTTGTGATTACATTTGACGTAGCTACGAGCTGTGGCTCAAAGCAGCCCGATAAACGTTTTGTCATTCACGCTTCCCATACAAATTTGAAATATCTAGCTTCCATTTTGAATTAAATAACATTGCTTGTGAGCTTCAGGGCTTTAACAATTTGACGCTTTGGTTAAAGGCAAGTACAAACACATACTAGTAGTAGTCATCGCTCCTGCTCGAGAGTCATCTCACTGGCTTCTCTGGCGAGCTCTCATTGGCTATTGCTGATCATCGTTCTCAACTTGTCGTTGCACATCTCACACTACAAGACCATTGCAGATTTGCTTCCGATAAAATCAAACATGTTTGAAAATATCGGGATGTCTGGGATTGCTCAAAGACGAGATCAGTAGCCCTCAGATTGAGTCTCTGACCCGTTCACATTAAACAAGCATCGGTGACGGCCACGTGCCCCGAGTAGGCAATGACATGGAAATTTTATCTCCAATCTCAAAGACTTGTCTGGGACAGCTAAATCAGAGCCGAAATAGTGTAGTGTAGACCCGGCGTTAATCTCAAAGGCGCTTGTTATTGGGTATAATGTATTACCTCAACAGTCAACTTGACGAGCTGTACAGCATGGACCATTTTTTCCCTTCCTGACACAGACATACAACTGTCTGATCTGGGCTCGTATCCACAAAGCGTCTCAAAGTAAGAGTGCTGATCTTGGATCAGGTCCCAACCTGTGTATGTAGTCTTATTGATTAAGATTCTAAAAGGCAAAACTGATCCTAGCTCAGCACTCCTACTCTGAGGCTTTGTGGATACGGGCCCAGGTCTTCCTGGCTTTATACCCGAATATGATTCAAATGGACGAGTAGGCTTTCATTCTGATTTAATCTCTCATCACTTAGTAGTTGTCTGTTTGTGTTTCCAGGCTGGTCAGTTTCAGCCTGCAGTTACTGAGTCGACAGCCATACAGCAGCAGCAACAGCAGCAGTACTACCAACAGTGGTACCAACAGAATCAGCAGCAACCGTATCCTGGATACACCTACCCCTACAATTACTACTACCCCATGGCGCCAGGCCCCGTACGTGTACATATCCTCCACACCCTCCACATTTCAGATTAACTGTAATGTAGTCCTTGGTAATGATTTCCGCGACATTGATGCCGGCTTTATGCACTAGAGCGTTTAGATAAGGAATTGGAATTGTTAAATTTAGCCTACACATTCAAAACCTGCACTTTGCAACTAAAAAATCTATGAACTGTTAATACATGATACCCCGACAGAATACACAACATAAAACCATTGGTTGAAGCCAAGCCAGTACCATATTTGAAGTGTGTTTTCTTCTGATTCTCCAGTATGGTGGTGGTGGCTATCCTCCTCAGGGCCAGTATGGTGTACCTCCAGGACCTTACCCCTCTCCCACCACTCCAACTGGACAGGTAACCATCAGAGAACTGCTACTTAAATCAAGTTTTTCAGTTTACTTCACTCTTCCTCTATTGCAGTTTATGAATTATTGACTAAATGAGTCCCCAATGCCAGGCATTTGTGTAAAAAATTTATTTGATTTTATTTCACCTTTATTTAACCAGGTAGGCTAGTTGAGAACAAGTTCTCATTCGCAATTGCGACCTGGCCAAGATAAAGCATAGCAGTGTGAACAGACAACACAGAGTTACACATGGAGTAAACAATTAACAAGTCAATACAGTAGAAAAAAAAGAGAGTCTATATACATTGTGTGCAAAAGGCATGAGGAGGTAGGCGAATAATTACAATTTTGCAGATTAACACTGGAGTGATAAATGATCAGATGGTCATGTACAGGTAGAGATATTGGTGTGCAAAAGAGCAGAAAAGTAAATCAATAAAAACAGTAGGGGATGAGGTAGGTAAAAATGGGTGGGCTATTTACCGATAGACTATGTACAGCTGCAGCGATCGGTTAGCTGCTCAGATAGCAGATGTTTGAAGTTGGTGAGGGAGATAAAAGTCCCCAACTTCAGCAATTCGTTCCAATCACAGGCAGCAGAGAACTGGAACGAAAGGCGGCCAAATGAGGTGTTGGCTTTAGGGATGATCAGTGAGATACACCTGCTGGAGCGCGTGCTACGGGTGGGTGTTGCCATCGTGACCAGTGAACTGAGATAAGGCGGAGCTTTACCTAGCATGGACTTGTAGATGACCTGGAGCCAGTGAAACTGGCGATGAATATGTAGCGAGGGCCAGCCGACTAGAGCATACAGGTCGCAGTGGTGGGTGGTATAAGGTGCTTTAGTGACAAAACGGGTGGCACTGTGATAAACTGCATCCAGTTTGCTGAGTAGAGTCTTGGAAGCTATTTTGTAGATGACATCGCCAAAGTCGAGGATCGGTAGGATAGTCAGTTTTACTAGGGTAAGTTTGGCGGCGTGAGTGAAGGAGGCTTTGTTGCGGAATAGAAAGCCGACTCTAGATTTGATTTTCGATTGGAGATGTTTGATATGAGTCTGGAAGGAGAGTTTACAGTCTAGCCAGACACCTAGGTACTTATAGATGTCCACATATTCAAGGTCGGAACCATCCAGGGTGGTGATGCTAGTCAGGCATGCGGGTGCAGGCAGCGAATGGTTGAAAAGCATGCATTTGGTTTTACTAGCGTTTAAGAGCAGTTGGAGGCCACGGAAGGAGTGTTGTACGGCATTGAAGCTCGTTTGGAGGTTAGATAGCACAGTGTCCAAGGACGGGCCGGAAGTATATAGAATGGTGTCGTCTGCATAGAGGTGGATCAGGGAATCGCCCGCAGCAAGAGCAACATCATTGATATATACAGAGAAAAGAGTCGGCCCGAGAATTGAACTCAGTGGCACCCCCCATAGAGACTGCCAGAGGACCGGACAGCATGCCCTCCGATTTGACACACTGAACTCTGTCTGCAAAGTAATTGGTGAACCAGGCAAGGCAGTCATCCGAAAAACCGAGGCTACTGAGAGTGCCGATAAGAATATGGTGATTGACAGAGTCGAAAGCCTTGGCAAGGTCGATGAAGACGGCTGCACAGTACTGTCTTTTATCGATGGCGGTTATGATATCGTTTAGTACCTTGAGCGTGGCTGAGGTGCACCCGTGACCGGCTCGGAAACCAGATTGCACAGCGGAGAAGGTACGGTGGGATTCGAGATGGTCAATGACCTGTTTGTTGACTTGGCTTTCGAAGACCTTAGATAGGCAGGGCAGGATGGATATAGGTCTGTAACAGTTTGGGTCCAGGGTGTCTCCCTTTTGAAGAGGGGGATGACTGTGGCAGCTTTCCAATCCTTGGGGATCTCAGACGATATGAAAGAGGTTGAACAGGCTGGTAATAGGGGTTGCGACAATGGCGGCGGATAGTTTTAGAAATAGAGGGTTCAGATTGTCAAGCCCAGCTGATTTGTACGGATCCAGGTTTTGCAGCTCTTTCAGAACATCTGCTATCTGGATTTGGGTAAAGGAGAACCTGGAGAGGCTTGGGCGAGTAGCTGTGTCCGGACAGAAGTGTGCCAGTGATCAAATGCATGAATTAAGATGTTATTGATGACTGGCATTTGAATAATGTTCTATTTCTACACTGACAAGCGTCACAAATTATCTCACACTGTCAGGTACAACCCTACACTGTTGATTGGTCAATGTGTCATGTTGCCTTGTTGACAAAATTACTGAGCGGCACAGATTACTGTTTTGGTTTGAGAAGGGGCACAGATTACTGTTTTGGTTTGAGAAGGGGCACAGATTACTGTTTTGGTTTGAGAAGGGGCACAGATTACTGTTTTGGTTTGAGAAGGGGTACAGATTACTGTTTTGGTTTGAGAAGGGGCACAGATTACTGTTTTGGTTTGAGAAGGGGCACAGATTACTGTTTTGGTTTGAGAAGGGGCACAGATTACTGTTTTGGTTTGAGAAGGGGCACAGATTACTGTTTTGGTTTGAGAAGGGGTACAGATTACTGTTTTGGTTTGAGAAGGGGCACAGATTACTGTTTTGGTTTGAGAAGGGGCACAGATTACTGTTTTGGTTTGAGAAGGGGCACAGATTACTGTTTTGGTTTGAGAAGGGGCACAGATTACTGTTTTGGTTTGAGAAGGGGCACAGATTTACTGTTTTGGTTTGAGAAGGGGCACAGATTACTGTTTTGGTTTGAGAAGGGGCACAGATTACTGTTTTGGTTTGAGAAGGGGCACAGATTACTGTTTTGGTTTGAGAAGGGGCACAGATTACTGTTTTGGTTTGAGAAGGGGCACAGATTACTGTTTTGGTTTGAGAAGGGGCACAGATTACTGTTTTGGTTTGAGAAGGGGCACAGATTACTGTTTTGGTTTGAGAAGGGGCACAGATTACTGTTTTGGTTTGAGAAGGGGTACAGATTACTGTTTTGGTTTGAGAAGGGGCACAGATTACTGTTTTGGTTTGAGAAGGGGCACAGATTACTGTTTTGGTTTGAGAAGGGGCACAGATTACTGTTTTGGTTTGAGAAGGGGCACAGATTACTGTTTTGGTTTGAGAAGGGGCACAGATTACTGTTTTGGTTTGAGAAGGGGCACAGATTACTGTTTTGGTTTGAGAAGGGGTACAGATTACTGTTTTGGTTTGAGAAGGGGCACAGATTACTGTTTTGGTTTGAGAAGGGGCACAGATTACTGTTTTGGTTTGAGAAGGACGCTCCTCCCTCCCCGCTTTCGACCGATGACGTAGCGGGCCTTTACCCGGTACCTCGCGGCTCAGCATAATGTAATCCTCCATAATGTAATCCTCCCACTAAGAATCTGTCTGGAGCTGAAGTCTGTTGCAGTTAGAATGTTTTGCTCTGCAGTTCTCCTTTCATATTGAGATATACAAGTTTCTTTTCCCCCATCTATTATTTGTCCCTACCTTCCCAGCCTCCATCCCTGCCCGTGATGGATGACCAGTCCTCCAGCTACCCCTCTCAGCCCCAACCCCCTCCTCCTGCTGCACCTCAACCACCCCCCAGAGCCCCACCAGCTCTGAGCAGCCCCCACCCCCTCCTCCCCCAGCCATCCCTCCCACTCCCAGCTCCCAGTACCCCCTTCCTCCAGGGCAGAACTCTTACAACCCCAACAACCCCATGCCCTACCCCAACAATGACCCCAACCAGATGAGAGGTTACAACCACAACCAGGGCAGGCCCAGCTATGGGCAGAGCTACCAGACTCAGAACTCGTACCAGCAGCAGCAGAATAACAACCAACACCAGCAACAAGGACAGGGTCAGTATGGACCAGGAGCTGGGAGAGGAGAGGCCAACAAAAACAAGAACCATCAACAACAACAGCCACAGCAACAAGGACCGCAGCTCTGGCACCGCATGAAACGTAAGTGTGTGAGGGTATTGAGTTGTGTGTGTGTGTGAGGGTATCTCCAAGCATTTTTTTTTCTGTCAGCTTATCATTGAATTTGTTTCCCATCACTTGGTGTTATTTTCTTTGTTTCAATGCCTTCTTCATTGTTTTCCACAGAGGCACCTGGAGCAGGTGCGATGAAGTTCAACATTCCCAAGCGACCCTACGTCATGACCAATCAAAGTTTCCCTCCTGGGGAACAACCCACTGGATTGGCTGCTACTCCTTCCTCCCCAGCTGCTGCTGCACCTGGCGGTGCCCAGACACGGTGAGGAGACAGCTACTAATGACACCAATATATCGGTCTTTACTATCTGTAATACCTACTGGGGAAGAATGAAGTATCTCTACTCATGATCAGAAGATGACAGGGGTTTAAAATCTGCATCCAATAGATTTCAGAAGTACCATGTCCCTCTTTCTCAAACTAATAATTAGTCACTTCAAATTGACCTAGTACTCCCAAACCAGTTTCCTTTCCCCCTGATTTACTGTTGTAGTGCTGATTATAAAAATGATTCCCTCAGGCCCCAGGACTGGCCCCAGGCGATGAAGGAGTATGTTCAGCGCTGCTTCACAGCCTGTGAGAATGAGGAGGACAAGGACCGCACCGAAAAGGGGCTGAAGGAGGTCCTACAGAAAAGACTACAGGATGGGTCTGCCTACACCATCGACTGGGACCGCGAGCCTCTGCCTGAGTGAGTGGAGCAGTTGTTCTTGAAAAAGCCTGATGTTTTTCAGCCTGATGTTTGTAGCCTAGGAACTTAGCCTGATGTTTCACCGTCTTGGAACTTTGCCTGGTGTTTCACCGTCTTGGAACTTAGCCTGGTGTTTCACCGTCTTGGAACTTAGCCTGGTGTTTCACCGTCTTGGAACTTAGCCTGGTGTTTCACCGTCTTGGAACTTAGCCTGGTGTTTCACCGTCTTGGAACTTAGCCTGGTGTTTCACCGTCTAGGAACGTAGCCTGGGGTTTCACCGTCTAGGAACTTAGAAAGCCTGAATCCCCTTTTGGAGACCAAATGCCTAATTCCTGCCTAAGCCCTATCAAGAGGTGCTAGTCATCCTAATCCCTTCTCTCCTCTCTCTCCGTCCAGACTGAAGGCCAAGCAGTCTCGCTGGGAGGCTGTACCCACCCAAAGGACTCTGGAGAGTTCTGTGGGCCGTGGTGGCGGTACAGGTGGGGCTACGCGTGGCAGGGGTGGTGGGGCCAGGCTGGGACACTACAGAAACGTCTTCTCCCAGAGAAGCCCCTCATCCAGCTCCTCAGGCTCCTCCTCTCGCTCCCCCTCTCCCTCCCACAACCGACACAGGGACCGCAATGGCCAGAGACACAGGCGCAGGTGAGAGACCGTGTGTTTGTATGTTTTGGGTTAGTCCAGTGATTTATTATTTTTTCATAATTGTCTAGGTGTATTATTTGTCCCAACCTGTTTTTTTATTGGTCAAATATTCTCCTTAATATTGTATAATCATAGCCACTCTAAAAAGAGAAAGTATGCTGTGTAGTTTTGTTGTAATGTCCTGTTCGTTCTCCTCTTCCAGTGACTCTGAATCCCAGTCGGACAGCAGCATGTCCAGTGACCTCCGAACCCAGCTTCCCCGGCGCAACCAGAAAGGAGGGCGTGGCCGTGGGGGCGACAGGGACCGAGGCAGAGGGGGTGGAGAGAGGGGACGAGGAAGGGGCGGAAGAGGCAACAGAGGACGGAGGTAAACGAGCATGTTTTGGCCTAAAGAAAAATTCCAGACTAAATGTTTTGCATGTCAGCAATCGAGTTTTCAAGATATGCAAGACTACCCCTTTCAAAATACAGAAATATAGCCGGAATAATGCATTTTGCATCATATTATGCCAAACTCGGCATCATATGATGCAAAATGCATCATACCGGCTGTATTTTGAAAGTGATACATCTTGAAAACTTGATTGCTGACATGCAAAACATTCTGGGACTATATCAACAATGGACTAATGAAACCAATAATAAAAGCTAGTTTTGGGTGAGATCTTCTTTCAAGTCATTGGCCTTGACTCACCCACAAACTAATATTCACCTTTCCCTCATTGTGCTGATCACATTTCGGCTTCTCTTCTCAGAAACATGGATGACGCTAACTCCACCGTCCTGGGCAAGAAGAGGAAAGGTGGGAACGCCGGCCTGGACTTCCACGACCCCCCACCGGGAGGCCAAGAAACAAAGCCGTGCGGCCCGCTTCCACAACACCAAGATGCGCTCAGAGCCCCTGGTGCTGTCCATCAACAACCTGGAGCTGCCCAAGGAGGACCTGAGCTGGGATGACTGCCCCATCGTGGGCACCTGCCAAGAGATCACCAAGATCTACCTGAGACTCACCTGTGCCCCCGACCCTGCCACCGTGCGTCCCGTATCTGTGAGTATCGCCTGTCACGTGGAATGAGAGGATCCTTATTTGAGGCCTCCCTTCAGATTGTGTGATGTTTGTCTCCTAATCCCCTGTCTCTGGCCAGGTGCTGAGGAAGTCTCTGTTGGCTGTGAAGGCCCACTGGAAGACCCGTCAGGACTACCCCTACGCCTGTGAACAGATGAAGTCCATACGACAGGACCTCACGGTCAGTTTACTACATGTCCTTTTTAGTTTAGTCGAACAGGCACTTTGTCCTATCTCGGTATATGAGGATATGAAAACAGGAGGTGTCTCTTCTCATTTCAGGTTCAAGGAGTTCGTACAGAGTTCACAGTGGAAGTATACGAGTGCCATGCACGCATTGCTCTGGAAAAGGTGAGAGGGCCTCTACATACACTGTCCCCCTTCGCTACCTTGTATTTGAGTTTAAAGGTGCGGTGTCGTACTAATGTGCATTCTCTAAATGTTTGTGTTGTTACCAGGGCGACCACGCAGAGTTCAACCAGTGCCAGATGCAGCTGAAGGCCCTGTATAAGGACAACCCATCAGAAAACATAGGGGAGTTCACTGCTTACAGACTACTCTACTATATCTTCACTAAAAACTCTGGAGGTAACTTACCACCTGCCTGATATTCCTCATCAATCATTCTATTTCTGCATTGAATTTTGGCTCGCATAGAATTGAGCTTAATGTCCTGATTTTCTTGGTTGCATGTTTGCCCCCCACACACAGACATCACGACTGAGCTGGTGTACCTGACTGCGGCGCTGCGGGCGGATGAGTGTGTGTCCCACGCGCTCTCCCTCCGCGCCGCCTGGGCTCTGGGAAACTTCCACCGGTTTTTCCAGCTCTACCGGAGAGCCCCACGCATGGCATCCTACCTCATAGACAAGTTTGTAGAGAGGGAGAGGATGATCGCTCTCAGGGCCTTATTCAAAACGTACGCCAGAGGCCTTTCCTACAAACTCCATGGTTCCTAACAATTCATCATTTTATGTAATTGTATGTAGGATAGAAATGGTCCCACTTTAAATTGCCTCTCCCCCTCTGTTTTCCCAGATTCAGACCAGACTTGCCGGTGGAGTATGTGCAGTCCAGTCTGGGCTTCCTTTGTTTAGACTCTTGCATGGCCTTCCTCACAGGCCTGGGGGTCACCTTCTTCCCCTCTGACCCCAGCAAGATAGACTGCAAGATCAGCTCAGCCTGTCTGGCAGCCTCCTGAGGGGGTGGGGGTTTACCGGGAGGGGGAAAGCACACTAAAGGGAGATACTGAGAGATAGACAGGGTCAGGAATGTACCCTACAGTTATACTGCACTACACTTCAGGAGGGAGACTAGTGGTTAGACTGAAACTACAATTTAGTCCTGTAGAAAGAGGGAGATATGCACTAGGACCCACTAAATCACTTAAGGCTGAAATTCAGTGAGGATCCCACCCACAGATGCAATGTGCTCACAGATATGGACTGTATAACAAGAGTGGGGGAGATTATCTGCATATATGCTGCACATCAAATACATTTAGAATAGCTTAGTCCCACACATCTCTGATCAGCTCAAGATATTAATTATACCTTCGACTTAGAACATTTTAATGACGAACAGATGTTAGGCATTAGTTCAATGTAAGACCCGAAGATCAATCACCAACTCACACAGATCAGGGAACAGCGTAGCCTCAAGGTCTCCCATCCACTATCGCTCTCAGAAGTTTTAAGCTAACAGTGTTCTGTTATGTTTTTCCTTCCCTCAAGTCAACAGCCTCAAACTCATGCGAAGACAAGCCTTGAGAACCCAAGAGGGAGATGAAAACGAAATGAGCTAAAGTCATCCCTCAAGCCCTCATCCAACAGGCTGCTCATCCACTCCAAAACCAAACCATCAACCAGAGAAGAGGTTTGTCTGTTCAGGTGTTCAGCTCTAGAGACTGTGCTAGCCCTTTGCTGCCTTCAGGAAGCCTTCGTGATCCAGCGTCCAATCCGGGAGAGGAGGAGATGGTGGTTTGTATGTCCTGTCCCCCCTTCCCTCAAGCTGTCTACGATTGGTGATCTGGTGGGGAAAGTTACCCCCACTTCCTGTTCCTGCCTAGCCCTGCACACTTGTCACCCCTGAAAGGTATTGACTGAGAAATCTAAAGGTTCTGATTGGCTCCTTGCCCAGGTTGGCCACAGCCATCCTTACCCCACAGTTGTCCGCTACCCACAGACTTATAAAGTGTGATGGTGGATACAGTCCCCTAATATTTACCAAGAATGGCCTCTGCAATCCCTCGGTATGTGTCCAGGAGGCAGGATATCCACCTATAGTCCATCTATCCCCTGAGAGCAGACAAGGAGGCAGTCTCCCACCCCTTAAGAGTACCAAATAACCAAGTTGAAGCTCTGAGCGAGCCTGTGGTGTTTCCTGAGTTAGCCGATCAACAGCCCCCTCAGCAGCATGGAATAGCAGTCGTCGAGCACTTCCACCACACAGGAAGAAGTCAGCTCCATCAAGATGGTGGCAAAGTCTTCACCTTCAAATATGGTGGCTGGATCAGTCCCACACAACAGATGGAGATGAGATCGCTGTCTGTGCAGATGGCAGCAACGTCTGGGTTTGTATGCTCCACACTCCGTTCAATAAGGCTGAGTATGTATGTATGGCTGGTAAGAAAAAGGACTCTTGGTGTGCTGGAAGGAGGTGGAGGACAGCACGGCAAAGATCACCTGGTATTCACTATTGGCTCATTCACAAACACTAACCATTGGTTTGGGTTAAGGTGTATGTAATCAAGTTTATGGTAATTGCTTAAATTCCATCCACATGATGATAGTGTGTCTGAAATTGTGATATAAAATTAAGGGTGCCAGTATTAACCCCCCTCATTTTTAAAAGAATGATGAAGCCAAACTGTCAAATTATGCAGGTGCAGATACACAAATTCAGGTTTAAAAGGTAACTGTCCTCATTTGAAAATTGTCATTCTGCCACAAAACATTAGTTTAGGACATTAATGTTGACAGCTAAAGCATACAAGACTCTGCTTACCAAATGTTTGTCTGTAATCAAATAATCTGCTTATTTATTTAAAGCTAAGAAATCATGTGATATTTTTAAAACCTCATTGCAGACATTTTGGTTTTCAGGAAAGGCAGGTGAGAGAAGGATTGTAGAGTAGTTATTTTGGGGTCCTATCCAGCAGTTATACATTAGGCTACATCCCTGTGTATACACTTGATAAGATCTGAAGTGAGGAGACTGGTGTGGAGAGTTAATTGTAAATCAACACAATTGTCAATACATAAATAGAACCTAGAAATGGAACATGAGTTGGTGATATCAGTTGATCTAATATCAGCATATATACCCTTGTTTTCAGGCATGACCTTGAAGAGTATTAACTTGATTCACATCAAAGCTCGAGGTATTTTAGTGAGTTCAATGCCATTGCGGAGATATCAAATTTATTTGTCACATGCACTGAATACAACCGGTTCAGACTGAAATGCTTACCTACGAGCCCTTTCCCAACAATGCAGAGTTACAAAGTAAGAAAAATGATATAAATACAAAAAGGATTTGGTAACACAATAAAATAACTAACGAGGCTATACACAAGATAGGACTCAACTTTCAGGATGAACAGAAGTCTGTGCTGTAACAAATGTCCTGTGTGCTCATCTATAGAGTCGATGTGTCAGTATCTAATGTACATTGTTATGGATTCAGTTGGCCTTTATTCATTGGACATTTTGATATGTTTTATGTTTACCAGGGCAAGTGTAATTTTGACAAACGTATATGGTGAATGAGAAGCTGAAGCATTTTAGATATGGGTAATAAACAATGTATTCTTAAGACAATTGATGTGAATATGTAAATTATAGTTACAAATCTAAAGTTGGATGATTTGGAATACATTGCCTGTTTTTGATATTGCCGTGGATTTATATGGGGAATTGATAGTAACTGCTTTTTGTAGTGCAAACACTTGCGTGATTTCTACCCTATATTTTTGACCGCTTATTCAATAAGTGTGCAGGACAGGTTTATATTTTGGGCTTTTACAGGGATTGAAAATGGGATATTTGCTGTATAAACCAAATATTTTTCTTGCCAAATGTCCCTTAGATATGCACACTTGGTTGACCACTTTCATTTCTTACTCATTTTTTTAAATGCTCATCTTTTGTAAACCCATTTTTGTTTTTAGATTTGATTTACTGCATTTCTGTGTCATCTCAACCTTTCTGGCTTTCTGTACTCATGAACCTCTTGCAGTGGTATTCAAAGTCAGCATCGCAACCCATGAGGGAAATGCAAAAACATGCATAGGTCATATTGTATGGGACAATATAGAAACGATTTTGAAAAGGATAATTTAATATGTATTTATTGGTTTATTTTCATTTCGATGAGATGAACATGTAATGAATTGAAGGTTAAAGAAAATTGAAGGGTGTCAGTAGGTTTGGAAATTCTTCTGGCCAAAAAAATAGTTCCCCAGAAATTCTGGTGTAAAAAATGGTGTCCCCACTGAAAAAGTTTGAATATCACTGCCTTAGAGATAAGTAATGTACTAAAACCCCACACAACATCCTGATGGCAAGAGAAAGGTTTGGTTGAAGGCACTGCACTCCCATCAGCCAAGAAACAAACTTGTTGTGTTGCTCAAGTCTCCCATTTGTCCATTTCTTTGGAAGTAGTTTGTCAAAGAGCAAACCCAGACATGTTTCAGATTAACAGTGACTTGGCTTTTTGGCTGGTGTGAGTCAGTGTTTTGATATGTTAACATATCAATATGGTATTGTCATTATGTTATTAATATTCTTAATGATTGGATTGAGAGAGCCTGTGAGATTGATATATATATATACTGCAGGATCAGTTTCAATATGAATGTCTGGATGAGTAATCAGTCTTCTCAGCAACTCGTCTACCCATTTATAGATCCCTTTGTTTAATTTGACTGGCACTATTTTGTGTGATATGTGCTCTCTTCGGTCATTAATTTCAGCAGTTGTACTCATGACTCAACTTGTCCCTTCTCTCATCTTCTTATTCTCTGTCCCTCTTTACTTTGCCCCACTCCCGTCACCAGTCCTTTTCTCTTATTTTTCTTCTTGCAGTACTGCATTACAGGAGCAAAAGGAATGTGAAAAGAGAGCACCTCCTCCCAGCCTCCAGAAGCAAGCTGGAGAGGGAAAAGTGTGAGAAATGCAAGACTTGATACTGCCAACTCAAGTTCAAGCCATTTTGTCAATATGATGTTGCTGTGTCTTATCCATGGGAGCCTGACTTCAATTGTTTTAGTCAAGTCTTTTGAATGTATTTTATTTGACTATTCTTAACTTGAATCAAGAAAACATTCGATGTCAGAATTTTTCCACTCTAGTTTGCCAGAAACAATTTTGGAACACTGTTACAAGTTCTGTCTATAGTTAGGAAGGCCTATACCTCTAAACCATCATATGTGTTAATGTATACTGTTTGTCCAGAAACATTTGCATGCGTTCTTGTTTTTCATAACCAGGGTGTTCTCTAGAAATTGCTTTGTCATTATGTCAACTTCTCAAGTACAGATAAATATTTGGTAAGGCAACCTTTTTTGGTCAGTGAATATTTGACATCTCTGTAACCTTGATGTATTTTGTCAGCTGCCTCATGTGGTCTACCTGTAAATTAATTTGCCTGCATTTGGTATTTGTCATAATACAATGGGAGTTATTTTAACTTGGAAACCCATTAATTGGTATCTCTAGCATGTAAACTACTTTTTGGGATTTGAAATGGATCTGGACATACAGCATACAATTTCCATTATATCAAGGAAAATACATTCTAGATATTGTTTTTCTTATCTGCTTATATTTGGTCACATTCCTTTAAGTTTTGAGTAGTCCGGTAGTAGTTGGCTCCCATATCAGAATGTTGCTCTGTACCTTTCCTAAACAGGATGCTTCTCTGTCTTGTCTCTGTTGATTTCAGACACCTCTTCAACAGTGAAGTCAAGTTCATGTAGCGTGCTATCTCCTGGTCAGATGTTTAACATTGCAGAACCTCTCATATCTCACATTGATGCTTTAGTTCTGATACATTCATATTTTTTGTTCAATAGTGGTTTATAACTGTACATTTCCATTTAACTAACAATGCTTCTCCTTTTTAAAATGAGCTGCTCCTCTTACTCTGAACTGTTCCTTCTGACACCTGTGGGTTTGTTTTTTTTCCTCTCTTGAACTTCTTGAAGCCCATCACTGTAACTCCTGCCTCCATTTGTCCTATTAGACTGCACTTGAACAATTCCCTTTTCTTACTTCAGCCTGATGCATCGGTTCATTTTTAATTCTTCACTGTCTTTAGTGGATTTGTTCTATTGCTCCTTTTCTCTCCTCACTCTTCTTACCTGCATGTGTCCCCTCCCTCTTCCCTTCTATCAGAATATCTCCTTTCTCCACCCTCTTCATGTTGTGTATCTGTTTGCTAGTGACTTGTTGCTGAGTAACTATCCATTCTCGGTAGTAAGTATTGCTTCTACGCTGCTCAGGTGGTTTCTGTTGCAGCTAGCTGAAACTAAAGGATATACTTGCAAAATATCCCTCCTCCCCAATCTCAACCCTCCCTGGATTGTATTTGAAATGAAATACTCCCGTTTTGTAAATACTGTGTACATATGTATTTTTGTCTTGAACCTAATAAAATAAAAGTTTAGAAATAAGTATTGTTTATCTTGAGTTATAGAAATGACATGTTGCACTTCTACTTAATGTAAAAATTGTTGCTCAAGATTGATATTGTATCAAACCCAGAAGACTACTCAAACTGAACATTGTTAAAGGCATTTATTTTAAATCCGAACTGAGAGACAGCAATGGACAATCATATTACAGGGACAGTTCAGTGAGTTGATTGACATCAAAATCCTGAAATTCTGGCTTTCATGTCACTGATTAACATTATTGCACTGTTTCTAGGGATTGGCACTGAACTTAAATTCAAGGAACAATATTAAATGTCAAAAGAATGGCTGAAGTAAAAAAAGAAAAATAGCTCACAGTTTGACCAGAGAGCAGTTGGAAAAGGCTTGCAAAATAAGGAGGAAATTGAGTAGGCTGATAGCTATAGAGTGAAGAAGCAACACGCACTAAAGCTACGAGCCAAGGAATAGCTAAGTACTCTAAATTACTGAAAGATGAAAGCAGTTTTTCACAGGAGCTAAGAAGACAGGAAAGCATTCAGAACAGGTAAATGGAGAAGAAAAACAGCATAACAGATAAACAACACAAAGCTGAAAAAGGACCTAAAAGGGACAGAGTGGAGCAGAGGAAAATAACCTAAAGAGGGGGATGAGAAGAGAGGAGGAGCAGAGGGAAAGAGAAGGACCTAAAAAGGGTATGCAGAGGAGGACCTAGAGAGGAGCAGAGGGAAAGAGGAGGACCTAAAAAGGGGACGCAGAGGAGGACCTAGAGAGGAGCAGAGGGAAAGAGGAGGATCTAAAGAGGGACAGAGAGAAAGAGGAGGACCTAAAGAGGGACAGAAAGGAGCAGGGGGAAAGAGGAGGACCTAAAGAGGGATAGAGAGGGAAAGAGGAGGACCTGAAGAGGGTCAGAGGAGCAGAGGGAAAGAGGATGACCTGAAGAGGGACAGAGGAGCAGAGGGAAAGAGGAGGACCTGAAGAGGGGCAGAGGAACAGAGGGAAAGAGGATGACCTGAAGAGGGACAGAGGAGCAGAGGGAAAGAGGAGGACCTGAAGAGGGTCAGAGGAGCAGAGGGAAAGAGGAGGACCTGAAGAGGGACAGAGGAGCAGAGGGAAAGAGGAGGACCTGAAGAGGGTCAGAGGAGCAGAGGGAAAGAGGAGGACCTGAAGAGGGTCAGAGGAGCAGAGGGAAAGAGGAGGACCTGAAGAAGGTCAGAGGAGCAGAGGGAAAGAGGAGGACCTGAAGAAGGACAGAGGAGCAGAGGGAAAGAGATAGAGGATGACCTGAAGAGGGTCAGAGGAGCAGAGGGAAAGAGGATGACCTGAAGAGGGTCAGAGGAGCAGAGGGAAAGAGGAGGACCTGAAGAGGGACAGAGGAGCAGAGGGAAAGAGGAGGACCTGAAGAGGGACAGAGGAGCAGAGGGAAAGAGGATGACCTGAAGAGGGACAGCGGAGCAGAGGGAAAGAGGAGGACCTGAAGAGGGTCAGAGGAGCAGAGGGAAAGAGGATGACCTGAAGAGGGACAGAGGAGCAGAGGGAAAGAGGAGGACCTGAAGAGGGACAGAGGAGCAGAGGGAAAGAGGAGGACCTGAAGAGGGACAGAGGAGCAGAGGGAAAGAGGATGACCTGAAGAGGGACAGAGGGAAAGAGGATGACCTGAAGAGGGACAGAGGGAAAGAGGAGGACCTGAAGAGTGAAGGAAAGCAATGATCGCTGAGAAACAAAAGAAGATGGACAGAACATTTAGAAAACTTTAAAATAGGAAAGCAAAATAAAAGACAGAAAACAGAAAAATAAGAAATTGGAAATGGCTTAAAGCAAACAGAAAAATAGAACTCACAAGTCAGGTAAAAGAATCAGGAGGTTGTAATGTTAGTATTAGGAAATAGTTCATGTTAATATAGAAAGTATATACCAAAGTGTAGAGCGAAGCAGAATTACAGAAATGATCAAAGACAATACATGTAAAAGTGGCACAGCTAGATGACTACAAGACAGCTAAGAGAACAGTGTGTAAAAGTGGCACAGCTAGATGACTACAAGACAGCGAAGAGGACAGTGTGTAAAAAGCATAAGGAGAGTTTAGAAAGAAAGTGTCAATCTGAAACAAAGAGGAAAGAATTGCAGAATATCAGTAGCAGAGGAAAAGTGGAATAAAATTCAGAAACAGAAGTTGGGAAAAGAAAAAGCAATATTGTGTAAATAGAAGACAGCAAGAGGAAAAATGAACCTAGAAAAAGGACAATTTAGGGGAAAATAAAGAAATGCTGTTGGGAAAATAGAGAAGAGGACAGCAGAAGTAAGAGGCGAGGAAGGTAACATTACAGTGAAAGAAACTAGCAAATGTGCAATTTAGAGAAATACATGATAAGATACAGAGTCAAGATGGTGAGGAAATTATTTGAAAGTGTCAAAGCAGAGAAATAAAGTTTAGAAAATGAAGATAAATGTGTCAGTAAAGAAGAAGACAAAGGGTGAAGAAAGAAAGCCATAAGATTAACACAGAAAAGGTGAAAAGGATCAAGAGTGAAGAAACACGAGAAGAAGTGTAGCTAAATAAATGTAACATTTCCATTAGATTGAAAGAAAGGGAAATTATACATCTGAAAGCCATGCATAAAGAAAATAGAAAAATAACAGACTTGAAAGCAGAGGAGTTTGAAAGAGAGAGAGCGAGAGAGAGTGAGAGAGAGAGAGAGAGAGAGAGAGAAAGAACGAGAGATAGAGGACAACAGAGTAGAAGTAAAAAGGCATATTTTTCCATATTATAAATTTTTACTAGATGTCAAAATACCCTGATGAAGGCATCACAGTCAAACCATGGTTGAAAGTGAATAATACCATGATAGTGTGACTTTAGTTTCTATTTCAAATTGATATTGTAGGCATGGTTATCTAACCCTCAATTGTATCTCGTAGGGTTAAGGTTAGGGTTAAGCTCCCCTTAGAAATAGTGAGAAAAAACAGAACAACTGTAAAGCTTGGAAAGAGAAGTCTTTTTCCACTTCCAAGAAGATAGGAAAACGAAGCAGTAAAGAAAGAGGGGAAATTAGTATACAAAAACTAAAGCTGAACTTTGCATAAAGAAGAGGTTTATTAGCCCATAGGTTGAAACACACGCAGTAAGACCACACACTACAGCAAGGCAGGCACAGGGCTGGGTGTCTAGGTAAAATACTGTTGCCCCCCTAGAACCACACATACAACATTTGAGATACTAAACTGAAATATGAAGTTATATTCGCTGATTTTAAGTTAAGATTCAGTCCATACAGTACAAAGGTACTGAACCAGAAACAGTTGCATAAACATATGCAGACAGTCATTTCTGTAAAACACTCACAACCTTCTTGCACTGGTATCAGTCAGCCTCAAAACGTACAGTTATGTTGAGAAAAGGAACACTGAGAATATAAGTTTGAGCAGAAGAGTGAAGGACTGCAAAAAGAGGCATTGAAAAGAGAAAGGAAAATGACATGAATCAAAGAGGAGAGGAAAGGGAAACAGAAACAATGTTTTATTGAGAGGTCAACAGCAAATAAACAACAGTGAAGCTAGAGTACAGGATGGAGAAGGAGAGATGACCCATAGAACTAGAACTCATCTGATTATTTCTATGGATGGAACACAGATTCTCAAACAGAATGGAGAGAAGCAGGCGAGAGGACAGGAAGAGGAAACCAGACAACGTCCTAGAGTTTAACAGGACAGAGGAAATAAGGGAAAGCACATTAGAGGTTACAGGCTCGTCAGGCAGAGCGAAGTAAAACCCAGAATTAGGCTGCCATAGAAAAATGAGAAAGTGGGTTGGGGAAGTTTGTCGAATAGCTAGTATTTAGCATTGAGCATTATGTAAAGCAGAGAGAAGATGGATAGAAGCTCAACAATGAAAATAAGAAAAAAATGTTTTGTTACAGTTAATTAGTTGAGCGAAGTAATGGCTCCTGAATGCTTTTTTGACAAGTGAAACATTTTTAGAATCAGAGGTAGATAGTTAGGAAAGCAAAAACATACATACATTTTATGCAAATTATAGTTTTAGGGTTCTAGAAGCATTTAAAAAAAGATTACTGTGCACATTTACAATACCAGTGCCATTGCTGTCTCTCATAGCTTGTGCTTTGAGTATTGATGTTGTCACATACTCCCACACACAAGCACACACACACACACACACACACACACACACACTTCAACGTCCTCAAACAGTGCTCTACATCATTGACAAAACCAGTGTCATCAAAAATAAGTAATTTAACTGTATAAAATGTCATTGTACTCTACAATTTGACTCTTGAAAAGTCAAAAGCTCAGACATTGATCAAAAACGTTTTTTTACAAAGGTCAACATGTAGAGAAACCAGTATTGTTGTGCCACTTGAGTTTCAGTATTTCACCATGAAGTCCAGCCAATGAAAAATAAAATGGCTCACATTCAACTCTCTCTGTTAGAATAGTGAAAGAGTAGCTTATAACCCAGGTACGGAGGCAGAAATCTTTACATTTTTAAACCCTGGAACAAATCTGTGGCACAAACAATACAGATTAAGTGTAAAATAAAGATTTGAAATAACTGTCTATACATTAGATCAGGCTCTTTATCCTATATGTATTCTCTGATAGAATAAATAGTGAATAACTACTACAGTATTTACACGTTCAGTCGGTTTGATTTGACAGTCTCCAAGTGGAGGGAGTCAGACAGGAGGTGACACAGAGCTCAGTGATGTCATAACCTGTCACAGAACGGCTTCCAGGCTCCCATTGGGCAGCTCAATAAGGGGTGAAGCGGTTGTATCCTCCTCTGTACAGACTGGCCTAGAAATAAGTAGAAGATATGATGGTGAATCGGTGCCCACTGGCGGATTCCTTTTGAGGCTCGATTAAAGTCTGGCTCG